>NC_083570.1:104514462-104814462 GCF_027579695.1 Neoarius graeffei
GGGGTGTACTCATTTTTGTACCACCCTAATTTGAGTAAAACTGAAAAAAATGTGTAATCTAAGTTATATTATTAATCTTACTTTCACGTTATAAGTTAAACAGATGTTATATTAAACTTTGTCTTGTCAACATTTTGGAAATTGTTTGTGTTCATTGAGATATTGTTTCAAATTTTACTTTTCAAAGGGGGTGTACTCATTTACGCTGAGCACTGTATACTCTGGACAGCTCTGTGTGTGTGTGTGTGTGTGTGTGTGTGTGTGTGTGTGTGTGTGAGATGACAAACAAGTCAAATTCATGGAGGCCCAACCTCACAACTTACAGGACTTAAAGGATTGGCTGCTAACATCTTGGTACCACAGCACACCTTCAAAGGCCATGTGAAATCCATGTCTGGATGGGACAGAAGACTTGTCAGTGTTGTTACTGTAATTGTAATTCACATAGCAGGCAGCAGAGGTTGTTAAAAAAAAGGTCCTTTAACAGTAAGTAATGGTTGTGTTCTCCAAGCTGTATTTGACCAATATGATCAGAAAATTCAGAGATTAGATTAGAGATTAGATTAGATAAACTTTATTGATCCCTTTGGAAGGGTTCCCTCAGGGAAATTAAGATTCCAGCAGCATCATTACAGATAAACAGAGAAAAGAAATAGAGAAAACTTCTAGATAAATTAAAATAAATTAAGTATTTACATATACAAATATAAAAGAATAAGATATGGGGAAGAGAGGAAGGGGGGACGGGGGAAAGGTGGGGTTAGGGTAAATGTGTGTGTGGGGGAGCAGGAAAGATATTGCACTTTATATTGCACATTATATTGCACATTGTCTGGTATTGCTTATTGTTAGGCTAGGCTACTGCTCCTTCCTGTCCTCTGTCCTCCTGTTACCCCTCCTCCCCCCCAGAGAGGAGTTGTACAGTCTGATGGCATGAGGGACAAAGGAGTTTTTGAGTCTGTTCATCCTGCACTTGGGAAGGAGCATTCTGTCACTGAACAGGCTCCTCTGGTTGCTGATGATGGTGTGCAGAGGGTGACTGGCATTGTCCATGATGTTCAATAGTTTGTCCATAGACCTCTGCCACTGTCACCAGAGAGTCCAGCTTCATGCCGACCACAGAGCCAGCCCGCCTGATCAGTTTGTCCAGCCTGGATGTGTCCTTCTTGGATGTGCTGCCCCCCCAGCACACCATGGTGTGAAACAGGACACTGGCGACCACAGACTGATAGAACATCCACAGGAGTTTCCTGCAGATGTTAAAGGACCGCAGCCTCCTAAGGAAGTATAGCCTGCTCTGTCCCTTCCTGTATAAGTGATTGGTGTTGCAAGTCCAGTCCAGCTTGCTGTCCAGCCACAGCCCGAGGTACTTGTAGGAATCCACAGCCTCCACCTTGACTCCCTCGATCAGAACTGGTCGTGACCTTGGTCTGGACTTCCCAAAGCCAATGACCAGCTCCTTGGTCTTCAAGGTAATGAGCTGCAGATGGTTCCTGTTGCACCACACAGCAAAGTCCCTCACCAGGCTCCTATACTCCTCCTCTCTGTCGTCACTGATACACCCAGTGATGGCTGTGTCGTCGGCAAACTTCTGAATGCAACACAGCTCCAAGTTGTAGCAGAAGTCCGTGGTGTACAGGGTGAAGAGAAGAGGGGCCAGCACCACGCCCTGTGGTGCTCCGGTGCTGCTAATTATAGTGTCAAACATGATGTCCTTCAGCCTGAAGTACTGCGGCCTGTCAGTGAGGTAGCTGGAGATCCAGATGACCAGGCAGGGGACCACTCGCATCCTGTTCAGTTTGTCCTGAAGCAATAGGGGCTGGATGGTGTTGAAGGCACTCGAGAAGTCCAAGAAGAGGATCCTCACTGTGCCATTTCCCTTATCCAGATGCGAGTGGTCTTCAGGCTTATCCAGGTCTTCAGTAGTCGTGGACACACCTTGTCTGGGCCTGCTGCTTTCCTGGGGTGAAGCTTCCTCAGTTCACCTCTGACCTGGTCTGCAGTAATGCATAGAGAAATCTGTGTTGAGGTGGGGGAGGAGGGGGCTGCTGTGATGACTGGGGGGAGGTGTGTTGAGGGAAGAAGGAGAGATGGCTGCAGTGAAGGAGAGTGTGGGGGGAACATGGGCTGGTTGAACCAATTGAAGAAGTCATTCAACTTGTTTGCCCTCTCCACTGTCCCCTCAATGACTCTGGTCTTTGTATTGTGGCCTGTGATGGTTTTCACACCTTCCCAGACCTCCCTCATGCTGTTCTCCTTCAGCTTCTGCTCCACCTTTCTCCTGTAGCTGTCCTTAGCTTCCCTCATGCAGCATTTCACCTCCTGCTGTGCTGCTTTCATCACCTCCCTATCCCTGCTCCTGAAGGCGGTCTTCTTCCTATTGAGGACAGCTTTGACTTCCTGTATTACCCATGGCTTGTTATTAGGGTAACACCGTACAGTCTTAGCAGGGGAGACCACGTCTGCACAGAAGTTGAGGTAATCTGTCAGACAGTTTGTCAGCCCCTCTATGTCCTCACAGTGTGGGCTAAGCAGCACATCTCAGTCCGTGATGTCATAGCAGTCTCTAAGGGCATCTTCCATTTCAGGGGACCACCTCCTGATGGAGCTAGTTGTTGCAGGCTGCCTTTGAACCAGGGGGGTGTATTTTGGCTGTAGAAGAACCAGGCTGTGGTCAGACTTCCCCAGTGGGGGGAGGGGTGTGACTCTGTATGCATCCCTCACATTAGCATACAGCAAGTCAATTGTCCTGTTGTTCCTTTTTGGACAATCCACAGCCTGGTAAAAAGCAGCCAAAGTATAGTCCAAAGTAGCATGATTAAAGTCCCCAGAAATGATCATAAATGCCTCAGGGTGCTGTGTCTGCAGCCATGCTGTGACAGTGTGAATCCCCTCACATGCAGTGGCTGCATCTGCTTTCTGAGGGATGTAAACACAGATGGTGATCACGTGACTGAACTCCCTCGGCAGATAATATGGCCGCAGGCTAACGGCTAGCAGCTCCAAGTCCGGGCTGCATAAAACTGTCTTTACAGAGATATGTCCCAGGTTACACCAGCGGTTGTTAACATAAATGATGAGTCCCCCACCTTTGATTTTCCTTCATGTGTTAGTGTCGGCTCTTACAGCAGTGAATCCCCACAGGTCCACGTTAGCATCCGGTACAAGGTGTGTTAGCCATGTCTCCGTAAAGATAAATAAGCTGCTCTCCCAATAAATCTGCTGGTTGTTCAGAGCGGAAAGCTAGTCGACTTTATTCGGCAGCGAGTTCACATTCCCCATGATAATGGAGGGAATGGATGGTTTGCAGCGCCGCCGGTTGTCCGCTAGCCTAGCCTTTAGCTTAGCTCCAGCTTTGCAGCCCCTGGGTTTCCTCCTCAGCTCAGCCAGGATGGGGTGTTGTATCCCGGCTTGTCCCATTGTTTTCAGGGCCAGCAGCTCCTCTCTCGAATAAGTGAGAAAACTGGCTCCTGGTTGCGTGTTAAAGTTAAATATATCCATGTTATATAAGTAAAACACACTATGTCTTCGTAAGAGCAAAAATGTAAAAAAAAAAAGGTGGAAAAAAGAGGTTTAAAGAGCTAAAAACTACAGAGCTATTGGAGAGGCAGCCATCTCACACAGTGCCCAAACATGTATAATTTTTAACCTGGGCCCTATTTTCACATCTTTTTGGGTCCAAATGCAACCCCAATTCCAAAAAAAGTTGGGACACTGTGTAAAACATAAATTAAAACAGAATGTGATGATTTGCAGATCATCAAAACCCTATCAAATGTTGAAACTGAGAAATGTTATTGTTTTTTGAATAAAATATATGCTCATTTGGAATTTGATGCCAGCAGTGTAGTGCTTTTATGTTGTTGCCATTGTTGTTTTTGAATTCTCAAATCTGGTATAATACTGTCATTGTGAAATTTGTGAATTTTGTCACAAATTTTTGCATCTGTGGTGCAGCTGTTCACGTTTCAGTTCAATTTTATATCACGTCAGATATCGATTTAGTCCAGATGTCAATTTAAATCCCAACTGAGCAAGAAACCTCAACAGAGAAACCAGTATACACACATAACCCATACAGTACAGTGTGGGTTCTTCAAAGAAAGAAGAAATTTAAAAAAAGTGCTAAATTATTATATTTCAGAGTGCTGTTATTGGAAAATAATAAACTTCTGGTTGTAACAGTGGCATTGGTTTGAATCAAACCACCCTGTCATGAGTAATTTTGCTATAACAACAAGTACCCAAGTGTTTTATTCTTTACTTTACATATGCAGAATGTTCCCTGGTTTATGAAGAAAAGCAGACAAAAATCCTTCAACACCCCCAGATCTTGACTTATGCACTGCTAAAAGTTTATATGATGACTGTTGCAACACAAGCTGTATTGATCTACATGGTCAGAGAACTGAGGACTAACACACACAAATGCAAATAAGTTTGAAACCCACTGCATATGTGGATGCACTCTGTACGCAATGGTGTTGACTTTCTTTCTCACTCATGTAGCCAAGTTTGGGTTTGATACTTGAAAAGTATGTTTGTGTGTGCCACATTAATGGATAACATATGTATGTATGTGCTATGGCTGTTTAGATTTGGAGCTGTGTGCATGTTTGTGTGTATGGTGTGTGTAAAGACACGGGTTTTGTAGAAGAAGGCTGTGTCCACATTCGCGTGTGTGTTTGCTTGAAGAAGACTCCCACGCAGTTCTAAGGGGACAGTTGTGAGTTTTTTACATGTGAGAAATGTGCTTCCTGTGCACTTTTTTGTGCAACCATGTTTACACATCTCTGGTCAAAGTTCACAAGTGGTCTCAAATCTTCTCCTGCTCAAACAGAGGCTGTGTGTTTGAGCTCAGGATACACCAGGACCATGCACCCTACTCGAGTGGGAAGCTTAACAGCTCAGTAGTAAATGAACCACTTAATCCAAAGTTTATTATTCTGCTTCTTTTAATTAGGAAAAATAATTAGTGTAAGCTTTCCTGCTGATGTGTTATGTATGTATGGAATGTGTAGCTATTTAAAAAAAAGATTAATGATAAGGACTTAGGAACTTGGTGGCACGGTGGTGTAGTGGTTAGCACTGTTGCCTCACAGCAAAAAGGTCCTGGGTTTGAGCCCAGTGGCCGACAAGGGCCTTTCTGTGTGGAGTTTGCATGTTCTTCCTGTGTCTGTGTGGGTTTCCTCCGGGTGCTCCAGTTTCCCCCACAGTCCAAAGACATGCAGGTTAGGTTAATTAGTGGCTCTAAATTGACCGTAGGTGTGAGTGTGAATGGTTGTTTGTCTCTACGTGTCAGCCCTGCAATGACCTGGCAACTTGTCCAGGGTGTACTCCACCTCTCGCCCATAGTCAGCTGGGATAGGTTCCTGCTTGCCTGCGATCCTGTACAGAATAAGCTGCTACAGATAATGGATGGATGGATGGATGGATGGATGGATGGATGGATGGATGGATGGATGGACTTAGGCGCTCCAAGTGTAGTTATGTTTATAGCAGGGTTAATATAGTTAACAAAAATGAAGACTAAACCTAAAAGTATTAGGGACAAAAATAAATTGTTAACTGAAATAAAAATAAAAACTAAATAAAAACTACAATGAATGATATGCAATATGAATGAAAATGAAATCAGGTAAAATCAGCTTCGATTTCATTTTTTGTTTCATTTCCCCCTTGAGACAGTAATGAGGCCATGGGGAAGCCTAATGTTTAGAGAAGTAGCTTTGGGACCAAAAGGTCACTGGTTCAATTCCCTCGACCAGCAGGAATGGCTGAAGTGCCCTTATTGAGCAAGGCACCAAACCCCCAAATGCTCCCAGGCTGCTCTGGGTATGTTGTGCATCGCTCTGGATAAGAGTGTCTGCTAAATGCCTGTAATATAAAGGATTAGTTCCAGAAGGTGGCAGTAATATAATACAGGATGCTGTAAAACTCCAAAGAAGAAGATGCTTGCTGTGTAATCCCTGACAACTAACACTAAAACTCAAATTAAGAACTATAAGGGCACTATGTAGAGTGTATATCTCCACCAAGCCACATATCATCAACATCAAAATCAAATAATTTGAACCTAGGATAATATTAATGCTGTACACCAAATTTAATCAAAATCCGTTCATTACTTTTTGGGTTATGTTGGGAAAAGACAAAAAAAAAAATCTTGGATCTACATGCATATCTGGATTTGCATCGAAATCTAAAAATTGTTCCTTGGCCGATGGTCCACCTTTCCACCAAATTTCATCCAAATCTGTTCACTACTTTTTAAGTTACGTTGGGAACAAACAAACAAACAAAAAGGAGGTGAAAACAACCTCCTCCAACACAGTTGACAGAAGTAACTATGAATGCATTTGTAAAACTAACTAAAACTAACCTAAAAAAGCTGACTAAAGACTAAATAGAAAGAAAAACTCATGAAAATTTCAAAACTATAATAACTCTGGTTCATAGAACATTTATTAATATGGTGAGAGGAATCAGGTAATTTGGGCAGATGACATTTTTCATGGGCGGCACGGTGGTGTAGTGGTTAGCACTGTCGCCTCGCAGCAAGAAGGTCCGGGTTCAAGCCCCGTGGCCGGCGAGGGCCTTTCTGTGTGGAGTCCGTGTGGGTTTCCTCTGGGTGCTCCGGTTTCCCCTACAGTCCAAAGAAATGCAGGTTAGGTTAACTGGTGACTCTAAATTGACTGTATGTGTGAATGGTTGTCTATGTGTCAGCCCTGTGATGACCTGGCAACTTGTCCAGGGTGTACCCTACCTTTCGCCTGTAGTCAGCTGGGATAGGCTCCAGCTTGCCTGCGACCCTGTAGAACAGGATAAAGCGGCTAGAGGAGATGAGATGATATTTTTCATGGTCATTTCTCAGAACCATTCTGGTTTTGTCCAACTACACTCAGCAAGCTTGTTACTACACTCCTTCCCCACATTAATCAGGTAAATCTAACAAACAGGGCACATTGTTATACTGATGGCACTCCATCTATTGCTAGATTTTTCCTATTAACCTCTGAACCTGCCTGATTTATCCCAATGTGTTACTTCTGCTTGGAGCTTCTGCACTTATGACTCACTTTCTGCTCCTGTTGATAGTCCCACATGGATACCCAAAGGAATTTATAAAACCTCATAAAACAGTCTTCATTCAGTGCATAATAACACAGATACTCTCACTTTCTACTGAAGTGTTGCTACTCATAGTGAACATCATTTCAACATGTTCATTACCGCCGAAAACTTTGTTGGAGAAGGTTATGTTTTCATCTCCGTTTGTTTGTCTATTTCCAATGTAATTCAAAAAGTAGTGAACAGATTTTGATGAAATTTTGATGAAAGGTGAGCCATGGGCCAAGGAACAATTGATTCGATTTTGATGCAAATCTGAATATGTGACTTGGCAGAGGTATATACGCTACCAAGTGCTCTTCAAGTTTACTGTTTGTCTTTACTTTTCTACACCTGTATCCTGTAATCCAACTATTTGATGTCACCTGGTTCCTCACAAAGGTCCTTCCTTATTGAATTGAATTGAACTGGATGATAAAAATTCTCCAATACTTCTGTAGCTGATACATTTATACCAGTACCACAGACACAGTATGACCTGCTCTAAACGTGATCACCTTGCATTGATGTTGCCTTTGCAGTGAGCAGATGAGCTGTGTGAGTAATTAGATCTACTAAACAAGCAAATCAGTGTATATACAGTCGAATTGGCACAGTGGAGCCAGTAGTTCCTGATACTGTATAATGGTGTTCCAGTGGTAATGTAGTGGTAGAATAATATCCATGCACCTTGATTGATAATTTCGTTTTAAATCCTGACTTCAAACTTCGTTTTATTTTCTTAGTGTTTATTACTGAGCTACTAAACTCTCTTGACTCAGAGAGTGCAATCTAGATTTGCTAGGCACGCACACACACATACATCTCATCTCATTATCTCTAGCCGCTTTATCCTTCTACAGGGTCGCAGGCAAGCTGGAGCCTATCCCAGCTGACTACGGGTGAAAGGCGGGGTACACCCTGGACAAGTCGCCAGGTCATCACAGGGCTGACACATAGACACAGACAACCATTCACACTCACATTCACACCTACGGTCAATTTAGAGTCACCAGTTAACCTAACCTGCATGTCTTTGGACTGTGGGGGAAACCGGAGCACCCGGAGGAAACCCACGCGGACACGGGGAGAACATGCAAACTCCACACAGAAAAGCCCTCGCCGGCCCCGGGGCTCGAACCCAGGACCTTCTTGCTGTGAGGCGACAGCGCTAACCACTACACCACCGTGCCACCAGTCTAAATCAGGACAACCAGTGTTCGAACTACGGGGGTACTCGGGGGATCCGAGATCCCCTGAAACAGACATGTGATCCCTTGAAAACGTGATTTGGGAAATGTTGGGGGGGGTCTCTAAAATATTGGCAAAATGATGTTTATTGACATAGCAATCGTGTGTAACGGGAAGCATTTGCATATCCGAAGTGTTGTGTTTACATCAAAGATAAAATAAACCGATATGACAACGACTGCTGCTACCAGGTTGGTTGTTGAGTAGCCTGACTGTTTTTTGTTCTTGACACGAGGTTGTTTTTTGAACATGCCAATGCGGACACGATTTCCCCTGATGAGTTATGACTTCAGATGCGATGCTTGTGTGGAGGTGTGGAGGTGTGGAGTCCGCATGATATGTGCGTAAGATAGGCTTCTCATGTGTTTGGAGATCCGCGCTCCGAGACAAGCGCAAGCACCCCCCCAGGGAAAAAAAGGGACCCCCCGAAAATATCGGCATAGTTCGAACCCTGAGGACAACCATCACATAACTATAAACATTTTATATCAACTATTTTAACTAAATGGGCTATAATAAATAAGCCTGCAGGCAGCCACGGCGGGCTGCCTCAGAAAAGTAACCATTCAATGACACAACTGAAAGCCTGCAGCCACGGCGGGCTGCCTCAGAAAAGTAACCATTTGTCCTACCTTAAAACTCGTTTTGCATTTTCCGCCTCCTTTTTTGTATTTTCGACCCTCCGTTTATTTTCTTTCCTTTTCTGAAAACCCGATTTGTGTCCAGACATTTTGTTCTGCTACCAACGAACTAACTCGTCAGGTCTCGTCTCTCGAGCCCGCGATGATTCCCGTGGGAAGGGCAACAATTGATACATTTTTACAAACAACCAATAAACAGCCAATAGGGAGGTTGCAACGTTCAGGCTCTCCTTTGCTCACAGCCACTCAGTAATGCACTTATTCTCTGTCTCCTGGCAGAAAGCTCCTTGGTTTGCTTGTGTCTCAATCACAGCTGGTATTCTGTAGAAAGACTTCTTTTCACCTTTCCCATCAGCTTTGTTGGAACACCCTAACACAGCACAAAAGTTTACCATTGTAGGTTTATGATGAATCAAGTGCCTCGTGGGTTTAAATTCAGCGCGCTGCCGTTATTTCCCCCAATCACGAGTTTGTTGGTCTTCCAATATGGCGCAGGGTTTGTTTACTTCCGGTTTCCGGTGATGTCAGTGGGAAGGGTCTATAGTAGTTGTGTATATATATACACACTACTGAGGACCAAATGTCCCCACAAGGAGAGTAAAATCTGACAATTTCAACCTTGTGGGGACATTTCGATGGTTCCCACAAGGAAATTGTTATTGTTGTTGTCGTCATCTTCACAAAATAAATAAATAAATAAATAAATAAATAAAAGAGACAAAAAGTTTTCTTTTCATTACTGAGGATAAGGTTAGGGTTAGGTTTAAGGTTAGGTTTTTACTGATTATGTCACTGGAAGGTCCTCACAAAGATAATGAGACAAACATTGTGTGTGTGTGTGTGTGTGTGTGTGTGTGTGTGTGTGTGTGTGTGTGTGTGTGTGTGTGTGTTATATACTACTGAGGACCAAATGTCCCCACAAGGATAGTAAAATCTGATGATTTTGACCCTGTGGGGACATTTGGATGGTCCCCAGAAGGAAAGTGTTGTTGTTGTTGTTGTTGTTGTTTAAACAAAAATATATATTTAAAAAGAGACAAAAAGTTTTCTTTTCATTACTGAGGTTAAGGTTTGGGTTAGGTTTTTAGTAATTACGTCAATGGAAGGTCCTCACAAGTTTAGTGAGACGTGTGTGTGTGTGTGTGTGTGTGTGTGTGTGTGTGTGTGTGTCTGTCTGTGTGTGTGTGTGTGTGTGTGTGTGTGTGTGTGTGTGTGTGTGTGTGTGTTTTATATATATGAGGACCAAATGTCCCCACAAGGATAGTGAGGATAGTGAAATCTGATGATTTTGACCTTGTGGGGACATTTGGATGGTCCCCATAAGGACATTATTGTTGTTGTTGTTGTTGTTTGTGTTGTTGTTTTAAAAAAAAAATAAAAGAGCCAAAAAGTTTAGGGATTTTTTTTTTACTAATATATCATTGGAAGGTCCTCGCAAGGATAATGAGACAAACACTGTGTGTGTGTGTGTGTGTGTGTGTGTGTGTGTGTGTGTGTGTTGTGGAGGGAGGTGGGTTGATGTGTATGTACACACAGGGTTTACTGGAAGAGGTCCACAGGTATATGGAGGTGGGTATATGTTGTAATCTCAATGTCCTTCTCCATCCATGTGTAAATAAACCAGACATACACAAATCAAGACTTTGTTTTGTTTTACTCACTCAGGCATGGCAAGATTAGTCTGTTTTATTAACTTACTTTCTGAATGTCATGGCTCACACTTGCAACATATAATTGTTAGGGGAATAACTGTCAAAGCGATAGCTGTCAGAAGGTTTCATCCTTATGTCCTCTCAGGGAGTTTTTCCTTGCCTGCCACTATCACCTCTGGCTCATTCAATAGGGATTTAAATCTACATCTGGATTTCTGTGAATGCAATTAATACTGAATTGAATTGAATTGAATTGAATTGAATAAGTAGATAATATTAATCAAATATACCATGCACTGAAAGGCTCTGGTTGAAATTATGGATTCTCTGAGGTGACTGGCATAGTACTGTTTTCTGAGGGGTGTAGCCCCACCACTCTGTGAAAGACTGCATGGACAAACAGTGCAACAATTTAAGAATAACATTCCTCAATGTAAAAGAATATGGGGATGACATCATCTATGGTACATAATATCATGAAAAGAATCAGAGAATCTGGAGAAATCTCTGTATGCAAGAGACAAGGCTGAAAACTGACATTGGATGCCTGTGATCTTCAGGCCCTCAGGAGACACTGCATTAAAAGCAGACATGTGCCTATAGTGGAAATCATTGTATGGGCTCAGGATCACTTCAGAAAACCACCGTCTGTGAAAACAGTTCATTACTGCATCCACAAATACAAGTTAAAACCAGATATAAACAATATCCAGAAACACCACCACCTTCTCTGGGCCTGAGCTCTTTTACAATGGACTGAGGCAAAGTGGAAAATTGTCCTGAGGTCTGATAATTTAAAAGCAGAAATTCTTTTTAGAAATCATGGACACCACGTCCTCCAGGCTAAAGAGGACAGGGACCATCTGGCTTGTTATCAGTGCACAGTTCAAAAGCCAGCATCTGTGATGGTATGAGGAGGCATTAGTGCACATGACATGGGTAGCTTGCACATCTGGGAAGGCATCATTGATGCTGAATGATATATACACGTTTCAGAGCAATATGCTGCCATCCAGACAAAATCTTTTTCAGGGAAGGCCTTCCTTCTTTCAGCAAGACAATACCAAACCATTTTCTGCACATATTAAAACTGCATGGTTCTGTAGTAAAAGAGTCTGGGTGCTAAACTGGCCTGCCTGCAGTCCAGACCTGCCTCCCATTTAAAACATTTGGTGCATTATGAAGCACAAAATATGACAAAGGAGACCCTGAACTGCTGACCAACTGAAATTGTATATCAGGCAAGAATGGGGCAACATTTCTCTTTCAAAACTACAGCAGTTGGTCTCCTCAGTTCCCAAACAGAGTGTTGTTAAAAGCAGAGGTGATGCAACACAGTGGTAAGCATGCCAACTTTTCTGAAACGTCCCAACTTTTCTGAAACGTGTTGCTGACATCAAAATGAGCATATATTTTTCAAAAAACAATAAAATTTTTCAGTTTCAATATTTGATATGTCATCTTTGTACTATTTTCAATGAAATATAGGGTTTCCATGATTTGCAAATTATTGCATTCTGTTTTTATTTACACTTTACACAGCATTCCAACTTGTTGGGAATTGGGGTTGTATATTCAGGACATACCATGACTGACTCACACATATCTTTTTTTTTTTTTGACATCACAAGCTACATTACTTAATCAGTGGTGGAACTATTTTATGTCATGTGAGCCATCATTGGCCAATCCCTGCATGGGAATTTTTTGATGAGGGATATAAAAATTGTTCTACTGTTCACAGATGGTAACACCCTTAGTGACAGTAGCCCACTGATTACAATTTTGCACTTTTTACATTTTAAATAATAGCAAGATTTGGGTCAGTGTTAACAAATGACTGACCAACTATTCCATGCTATCTCTATTTTCCCATGTTATATTCCTCCACTGACACAAAATCTCACTCTCCATCCTGTGTCTTTGTAATAATGTTATTTTTTTTAAATGGTGGTGCAGTGGTTAACATTCCTGCCTCATAACTCCAGGATCTCTGATTCGCTCCTGAGCTCGAGTTACATTACATTACATTACAGGCATTTAGCAGACGCTCTTATCCAGATCAATGTACAACAAGTGGAAAAGTCAGGTACAAGAAGTGCTGAACTTCTAGACAAGAACGTTCTCATGCCAAATGAACAAGTGACAGAATAACACCTACTGTAATCTTCTGTTGAAGTAACAACAATCAGCAAACAGCCAAGGAAACAAGCCAACCATAAAAATGAGCTGACAAAGTACAACTAAAGAGTTACTGTCTGTGGGAAGTTTTACGTGTGTGCAAAACCCACCTCACAGAAACATTCTGGTAGGTGTATTAGCTATGCTAAATTGCCCCTTGGTGTGAATAAGTGTGTGTGTGTATGTGTGTGTGTGTGTGTGTACATGGTGGACTTAACATATTCCCAAGAAAGAATCTGGATCCACAATGTCCCTGATTAAGATAAAGTCTTTCCTGAAGATTAGCTAATGTCTCATCTCATCTCATTATCTTTAGCCGCTTTATCCTGTTCTACAGGGTCGCAGGCAAGCTGGAGCCTATCCCAGCTGACTACGGGCGAAAGGCAGGGTACACCCTGGACAAGTCACCAGGTCATCACAGGGCTGACACATAGACACAGACAACTATTCACACCTACGGTCAGTTTAGAGTCACCAGTTAACCTAACCTGCATGTCTTTGGACTGTGGGGAAACCGGAGCACCCGGAGGAAACCCACGCAGACACGGGGAGAACATGCAAACTCCGCACAGAAAGGCCCTCATCGGCCACGGGGCTCGAACCCGGACCTTCTTGCTGTGAGGCAACAGCGCTAACCACTACACCACCGTGCTGCTCTTAGCTAATGTGATTAGCTATATTTTCTACCATTCAGAACTAACTGAAAGTCATTTGGGACTCGATGTCAATGACAGAAATGAACATTTTTTAGACCATTGTACTGATTGGCTGGTGATTATGGTAATCTGAAATTTCATATCCATTTATTTAGAAGGATTCACTTGAAATTCTGAAAACCCTGAGAGGTGGAGTTCAGACGTCATGCTTCAAGAACTAAAAATCATCTGCTGAAGATATACAGTGGTGCTTGAAAGTTTGTGAACCCTTTAGAATTTTCTATATTTCTGCATAAATATGATCTAAAATATCATCAGATTTTCACACAAGTCCTAAAAGTAGATAAAGAGAACCCAGTTAAATAAATGAGACAAAAATATTATACTTGGCCATTTATTTATTGAGGAAAATGATCCAATATTACATATCTGTGAGTGGCAAAAGTATGTGAAACTCTAGGATTAGCAGTTAATTTGAAGGTGAAATTCGAGTCAGGTGTTTTCAATCAATGGGATGACAATCAGGTGTGAGTGGGCACCCTGTTTTATTTAAAGAACAGGGATCTATCAAAGTCTGATCTTCACAACACATGTTTGTGGAAGTGTATCATGGCACGAACAAAGGAGATTTCTGAGGACCTCAGAAAAAGCGTTGTTGATGCTCATCAGGCTGGAAAAGGTTACAAAACCATCTCTAAAGAGTTTGGACTCCACCAATCCACAGTCAGACAGATTGTGTACAAATGGAGGAAATTCAAGACCATTGTTACCCTCGCCAGGAGTGGTTGACCAACAAAGATCACTCCAAGAGCAAGGCGTGTAATAGTCGGCGAGGTCACAAAGGACCCCAGGGTAACTTCTAAGCAACTGAAGGCCTCTCTCACATTGGCTAATGTTAATGTTCATGAGTCCACCATCAGGAGAACACTGAACACCAATGGTGTGCATGGCAGGGTTGCAAGGAGAAAGTCACTGCTCACCAAAAAGAACATTGCTGTTCATCTGCAGTTTGCTAAAGATCACGTGGACAAGCCAGAAGGCTACTGGAAAAATGTTTTGTGGACAGATGAGACCAAAATAGAACTTTTTGGTTTAAATGAGAAGTGTTATGTTTGGAGAAAGGAAAACACTGCATTCCAGCATAAGAACCTTATCCCATCTGTGAAACATGGTGGTGGTAGTATCATGGTTTGGGCCTGTTTTGCTGCATCTGGGCCAGGACGGCTTCCCATCATTGATGGAACAATGAATTGTGAATTATACCAGCAAATTCTAAAGGAAAATGTCAGGACATCTTTCCATGAACTGAATCTCAAGAGAAGGTGGGTCATGCAGCAAGACAACGACCCTAAGCACACAAGTCATTCTACCAAGGAATGGTTAAAGAAGAATAAAGTTAATGTTTTGGAATGGCCAAGTCAAAGTCCTGACCTTAATCCAATGGAAATGTTGTGGAAGGACCTGAAGTGAGCAGTTCATGTGAGGAAACCCACCAACATCCCAGAGTTGAAGTTGTTCTTTATGGAGGAATGGGCTAAAATTCCTCCAAGCCGGTGTGCAGGACCGATCACCAGTTACTGGAAGCATTTAGTTGCAGTTATTGCTGTTCAAGGGGGTCACACCAGATACTGAAAGCAAAGGTTCACATACTTTTGCCACTCACCGATATGTAATATTGGATCATTTTCCTCAATAAATAAATGGCCAAGTATAATATTTTTGTCTCATTTGTTTAACTGGGTTCTCTTTATCTACTTTTAGGACTTGTGTGAAAATTTGATGATGTTTTCAGTCATATTTATGCAGAAATATCGAAAATTCTAAAGGGTT
Organism: Neoarius graeffei; assembly: GCF_027579695.1. NCBI lineage: Eukaryota > Metazoa > Chordata > Actinopteri > Siluriformes > Ariidae > Neoarius > Neoarius graeffei. The sequence goes on from NC_083570.1 coordinate 104,529,784, forward strand.
CACAAACTTTCAAGCACCACTGTACTTCCATTAAAGATATATCAGGATAGATAGATAGATAGATAGATAGATAGATAGATAGATAGATAGATAGATAGATAGATAGATAGATAGATAGAACTTTATAATGATTGCACAGCACATCGACTGCCACCTGATGTCTCTGACTTTTAGAAAGGGATGAATGTAAGCCAATTTACACTGACAGTGTTGAATCTCACCACTAACATCTGACATCAGTACCCTTTTAGTGGTAAAACTTTATTTATTTTTTACAAAATCAGCACATAAATGACAAGAAATTTCAAAATATCTCCTGATGCAGTGCATTCTTTTTACCAGCCATCAGTGATGGAACAAGCGTAGGAGTGGAGTACACTTCAGGGCAACGTAAATATGCTGAGTCAATTGATTCAAAATTTTGCTTACCCTTTCCTCTCCTATCTACTGGCACATTTAGACATGACACACATATTAACAATCTAAATAAGAACAATATAAACATCAAAACTGCACTGTTGAACGCCCAAGACATAAGGCAATGTGAATATAATTTACATATTTTTAACATATTTTTAAAAAGATTCTGTGAATTATTTGTTGGTCAGTAGTGGTCAGTGGTTATTTGGTGTATTTTGATGGCTGTTATGTAGTGGCGACCAGTGATCAGGTGTTAGGTGTTGATCCGTGATTGTTAGGTAGTGGTGATCAGTGATCGGGTGTTAGGTAGTGGTGATCACTGATCAGGTGTGAGGTAGTGATGATCAGTGATCCGGTGTTAGGTAGTGGTGATCAGTGATCGGGTGTTAGGTAGTGGTGATCAGTGATCAGGTGTGAGGTAGTGATGATCAGTGATTGGGTGTTAGGTGGTGATCAGTAATTGTTAGGCAGTGGTGATCATTGATTGGTTGTTAGGTAGTGGTGATCAATGATTGGGGGTTTGGTAGTGATGATCAGTGATTGGTGTTAGGTAATGGTGATCAGTGATCAGGTGTTAGGTAGTGGTGATCATTGTTTAGGTGTTAGGCAGTGGTAATCAGTGATCAGGTGTTAGATAGTGGCGATCAATGATTGCCAGATAGTGATGATCAGTGATTGGGTGTTTGGTAGTGGTGATCAGTGATTGTTAGGTAGATGTAATTAAGTAGTGATAATCAGATGACTGATCATTAAACAGCAGTGGTCAGTGGTTGTTCATTGCCTAGTCGTGATCAGTGATTAGTCATTCATCAGTGTGATCACAGCAGAGGCGTCTTAGCGATGCTGGGATTTAAACTCACAACAGCCTAATGTCTTATTGACTGAGCTACCACTGTGCATAATGAGAAGAAGACTTTGTCACATGTACACTCAAGCACAGCAAAATTCCTCCTCTGCATTTAACCCATCTGAAGCAGCGAACACGCTCATGCACCCACAAGTGACCAATGAGCACACACACATATACCCAGAGCAGTGGGCAGCTATGCTACAGCACCTGGGGAGCAGTTGGGGGTTCGGTGCCTTGTTCAAGGGCACTTCAGCCATGATACAGAGGGAGGGGTCATGGCCGTAGCCAGCTATGAGGCCCCCGAGGTCTGGACCTCGGTCATTTTTAAGAGCTGAAAATACATTTGTATGCTAAATATTCAACTGGATAAAAAAATAAAGAATAACATTAAAACGTCTCCATAAAAAGTGCATTGTTAATTATGTTAAACATTGATTCTGTCTTCTGTGTCTGTTTCGTGCGTGCGGCTCTGAGACCAAGAACACAAAAACGAATGAGTGCACAACTCGGGGGAGTGAATGCAGTGCAGTAGACACGTTTTTTCCATGCTAACCATCAGGGCACTTTCATGAAGCTGTTACCCCTACTCTTTATTCAAACATGGTGGTGTATACAGATTTTTTTTTCCCAGATTATTATTTTTTTGTGTGTGTAGGTGTAACAGATGCCAGATTGTTAATGTATCTTAGTTACATAGGCTACATGGTTAGGGTATCTTTTGTCCTCATTGCTTGGGCCAGATCAAACCATTAAACAAGCTTACGTAAATTATTCATACTCTTGCCACATACATGATTTTTTTTCAAAACTGATGATATTCAGTTCAAACACCATTAGAAGTCATTTCAGGAATAGATCTCTTGTGTAGCCCTGTGATGACCTGGCGACTTGTCCAGGGTGTACCCCGCCTTTCGCCCGTAGTCAGCTGGGATAGGCTCCAGCTTGCCTGCAACCCTGTAGAACAGGATAAAGCGGCTAGAGATAATGAGATGAGATCTCTTGTGTGACGTGTAATTCACCCCTCTCATTTAAATATGTCGAAAATTTTTTGGCGCACGCTTTGTGCGCACATCACGGATCTCAGTGATTTTAAAATGCTGCCTACGACCCTGGGAGGGGTCAGGCCATGCCTGCCCCCATGGAGGAGGTATTCATCAGTTTGAGTGGATTTTTTTTTGGCTTTGAGCTATTTTTTATACGCAGGTCAAAACAGAAGCACAGACAGACAAGGCCGAAGCCAGCATTTTAAAATCACAGAGGTCCGTGATGCCGAAAAATTTTGGACATATTTAAATGAGAGGGGTGAATTACACGTCACACAAGAGATCTATTCCTGAAATTGCTTTTAATGGTGTTTGAACTGACATGTTTGCCCTGCTCTCTGCAGCTTGTTTTCTGGGGAATAGGTAATATTGCATTAGAATTATTATTCATGAGCTGAAATCTTGCCAAATGAACAGAGCATTAAAATGAGTATGAAGCATGTATTTTAAGGTTTTAACCCACTGCAAATAAACAAATACAAACATAAGAGATATGTTTGATATAACAAGCAAAGACACTTGGCTATATCTTTATTAATAACCAATCTAAATTCTCCTTTGAAATGTTTGGACACTATTTTTAATGACCATATAATAATCTTTAATTCAGTCAGTGCTGTCTGACGTTGTGTAGGCTAGCTTTGTAAAACACTAGTTATCCAAATCGAGGCCTATAGCCTATTTAAATAAAAACCTCAACCTTTACTACAAGGCCAGAGCCATGTCCAGATCATTTCTACATGTGTCACTGTCAGCGTTTTATCTTTACACCACAGCAAAATCAAGTCAGAACCCTTCTGACAAATATTGCTTTGACTTACTGAATGATTTATTAAAGTTCACAAACAAAGCTGTACTGCTTCGAAAACATGTAGGCTAAATTTTAACAGCTTTATGGAAGTGCGCTGATGGTTACCATGCACACGCTCTAGAATGAGCGCTCGCAGTGTCTAGAACTGCGTTCTTTTGGGGGTCGCACTCGCACACTCTCATAGCCTGCCCTATCTTGTTGTTGTTTTTTTTTCTGTTCTTGCTCTCCCACGCACGCAAGATACAGACGCAGAGGACCCAATCCCACCAAGATCCTCTTACCATCTCTAATACCACAAGGCAAAGTTATCCAAGGCAAACATAAGTTGAAACTTTCCAATCTATTGCTTTGGCTTATTGAATGACTTATTTTTAAAATCACAAACAAGGTAGGCTACAGCTGCGCTGCTTTGGGTGGCACGGTGGTGTAGTGGTTAGCACGGTCGCCTCACAGCAAGAAGGTTCTGGGTTCGAGCCCAGCGGCCGGCAAGGGCCTTTCTGTGTGGAGTTTGCATGTTCTCCCCGTGTCTGCGTGGGTTTCCTCCGGGTGCTCCAGTTTCCCCCACAGTCTAAAGACATGCGGTTAGGTTAATATGGGACGGCCTTGGGCTGAGGTGCCCTTGAGCGAGGCACCTAACTCCCAACTGCTGCCCGGGCGCTGTTAGCATGGCTGCCCACTGCTCTGGGTATGTGTGTGTGCTCATTGCTCACATGTGTGTTCACTGCTTCAGATGGGATAAATGCAGAGAGGAAATTTCACAAGTGTGTGATGAATAAAGTTGTGCTTTTTTTCTTTTTGAAAATGTAAATTTAACAGCTTCATGAAAGTGTACCCGCGTGGGTTTCCTCCAGGTGCTCCAGTTTCCCCCACAGTCCAAAGACATGCAGGTTAGGTTAACTGGTGACTCTAAATTGACCGTAGGTGTGAATGTGAGTGTGAATGGTTGTCTGTGTCTATGTGTCAGCCCTGTGATGACCAGTGGCGGCTCCAGAGATTTTTCCTTAGGGTGGCAAAGGAGGGGCATAGGTTCCAGGAGGGAGGCATAGGTTGTCGATGCAGCAGTTTATGCAAATCGTAGAAATCATTTTTACTTACACTCAAGAAAGACTCACAATCAGGTCATCTTATCAAATATGTATTGAGCTATTGTACCATCAAGGAAAACGGATTCAACCATCTAAACCATCTTTTCTGAAAGTATATTCCCAAGCAATGAATGGAACTATTCTGCCCTAGCAATGTATCAAAAAATAGACAGATAGCGAACGGTTTAGATTGTGGATCTTTACTGAAGACTTCAAGCTTATATAGATGTGTTCATTCTCGATTTCCGTAAAGCTAAAAGAAACAAATTAAGTATATCACTAAACTGAATAGCACACAGGCAAAAACGCGAGCTAGGCTGACCTGCTAGTAATGCTAACACACAACACACAAGTTGTTTACTTTCTAAAGCCTATCACTTTACAAAACTATTCGCTTTCATTTCGTTGCCTAGCATACACAGAAAGTAAAACACAACTTACAGGTATAGCTACTACCGGAACCTAGTGAGACAGCACTCCATACATCCAACCAATGACATTCAGAAGAATCATAACAGAAGAACGTCTCTCTCTGGGTGAAACCATTTCAAAATTCCGGGGGTGGGGTGGGGTGTGAAATAACGTAAATAACGGTAGGTAGAGATGAAATGACCAACAACAATAGCAAGACCGTGAGAGGGCGCCATTTTTAAATAAGCGACGAGATATCATGGATGCAGTAAAGCAGCAGTCATCCATTCTTATTGTTGTTGTTGCTGATGCTGCTTCTTCTTCTTCTTCTTCTCCGTGTTGTTGTTGCTTTGATGTTCGCGCCAAGGTTTATGCAAACGCAGCGACATAACTGACGTATACAGTGATGTAATGACGTGCAGTGGCGATCCTAGAGTGATTTACTCCCCAGGCGAAACCCCCTGCTGGCGCCCCCCCCCCCCGCCCATCTTGTTTTGGTTTTTTTTCGGGGTTTTTTTGGGGGGGGACCTTTTTTTTGGGGGGGACCTTTTTTTTTTCGCGCCCACGCTTGTGCCGCCCCCCGCATTGGGCTCTGTATTAGCCAACAGAATGTTAACAGCTTTACATGGTTGTTTAAACGTTTCTCATCGTGTGTTGTACGTCGCGGACACGGCCCGTTATAAATTTGCTGTTACCAGAATGGCAATGATCAAGTCGTAATGTATTACTTAAGACTCTGTGTAATGTCATAGTAGTGTAGTACTATTGTAGTAAAGTCTTTTTGATGACTAGTACAACGTTCCGCTGGCGGGATGGTGCATATTATGGGGCTACGACAAGTTAGGCACACACACACACTGATGACGTCACCTGCGCAACTTTGGTATTGGGCTTCCCCACCCAAAATGTTCACCCCCCCCGCCCGTCTTGTTTTTTTTTCGGGGGGTTTTTTGGGGGGACCTTTTTTTTGGGACCGTTTTTTTTTTCGCGCCCGCGCTCGTGCCGCCCCCCCCCCGGCGATGCCGCCCCGGGCGGCTGCCCGGCCGGACCGCCCCCAGGACCGCCCCTGATGACGTGGCTCCCCTTAGCACCACGAGCTATGGAAAAGCAAACTGGTTCTCAGCTGGTTCACAAGTTGAACGAGTTGTGAACCAGCACCAGCACTGGCCCCGAACCAGCCCTGGAACTGATTTGGTGGAAAAGGGGTAAGGGTGCACCAGAGGTCAATTCTGTCCCTGTCCACCCTGCATAGTCAAACGCTGACTTGTTTTTATACAGCTCAGTCCGGGATCAGCATGCACGATCGTTACTGCGCGCGCATTGGCTGGCGGAAAAAGGCACACGTGGGTCAGGGTAAACAACACGCAAGCGCGCCCCCGTGCGTGTCCGGTTAGCGGAACCTCGGTAAAGGCTCGCGGACTTTACTGCTGCAGAGACACGGCGGGACAATGTTGCTCAGAAAGCTGGTACGGTAAGACGAACGAATTACAGAGTTATGGGTGCAGTGTCGAGTCTCAGCGCGCGCTGCGCACGGTGCGCTTTCGGACCGGGGCACAGTGCGGCTCTCACACACTGCGCTCAGCTGGGCTTGCGCTCTCTGCTCATTCACTAACTCACAGGAAATCAGGCGCTGTTTGGATGCAGCCCTGATCATCAGACCTCAGATCGGACTTTTGCACTCTGACAGTCAGCAGAGATTTCGCAAATCGCTTCACAAACAAGATTTTCACACATTTAAGAAGAAAAAAAATACTATAACTGATAGGCATATAATTTATAGTAATTTTATTTATATATAACATAAAATACAATTTATTCTAAGAATACAGAACGTTATTTATAGAATACATTTTTATTTATAATTTCTAGAACAATATAATTTTTGTTATATTTATTCATATAACATCATACTGGTCTTAAAGAAAGAACAAAAATGCAGAAGATTATATTTTTAGATTCTTGCAGCATGATTTCTCAATCTCAATCCTTTATTTCAATTACATATAAACATATAATAGACTACACGAGTCTGCAAATAGCGCACTGCTAATCAAGGCAGGCTCATGCTTACAAAGAAAAAAATATTTTATATGAATTAATATAATACTTAAATATGTATGAAAAAGATAATAAAACATACTTGACAAATTAACAACTATTTGGTAACAAAAAGAAAAAGAGGAGACAATACTTGTTATTCGATATAAAGGTACAGTAATATATCATTCAATAACATTGAAAAAATATATAGAGAGAGGTATACTTATCATACTGATAATAATAATTATACTTATCGTACTGATTTTGTATTTTTATAATAAGGGATAAGGTTCAGATTTTTTTTTTAATGTGCAACAAATCCTTTTAGAAAGCAACAAAGCTGAGCAAAATGTTTTAAGTACGAAGGGGGAGAATCGAAAATATCTTTGTGCATTCTTCATTTAGATAGGGATTTTATTTATGTTTGCATCTATCTATCTATCTATCTATCTATCTATCTATCTATCTATCTATCTATCTATCTATCTATCTATCTATCTATTCTAACTGTTTATAGTATATTTTATATCCATAAAACACCATGTTGGTCATTATTTAGGGGGAAAAACTAATTACAATAGTCCTATTTAATCTTCATTTTTTTTCAATTCCATTTTTAAAATTATTTTTTGCATTTTTATCATAATAAATAAAATACAAATAACTAAAAATAAATATAATAGAAATATTAAATAGATAAATAAATAAGAGATGACTTTAAAATATTGCAGTATAGTAGTGTAAAGGATGACAACAAATCATGTCAAGTCAAGTTTATTTGTATAGCGCTTTTAACAATAAACAGTGTCGCAAAGCAGCTTTACAGAATTTGAACGACTTAAAACATGAGCTAATTTTGTCCCTAATCTATCCCCAATGAGCAAGCCTGTGGCGACGGTGGCAAGGAAAAACTCCCTCAGACGACATGAGGAAGAAACCTCGAGAGGAACCAGACTCAAAAGGGAACCCATCCTCATTTGGGCAACAACAGACAACATGACTAACATGAACAGTTTTAACATGAATTCAGTTTCGTTGATGTTATATACTCTTCATTGGTGGAAACTTGAGTGCAAAACTGTTCATGACAACTGCAGTCCTAAAGTTAGCAAGTCAACTGTAGTCTTCAGCCATAAAAGCATTACTGTAAGTGTCCAGAGCGTCCTCCAGGTGTGACTTTCAACTGTGCACATGGGGCCGTCCTCCACAGGAGCGATGCGATGAGACTCCAACTAGACACAGGGCATCAGGATGGATCAGGCAGGCCTGAGGAGCAGAAGAGGTCAGCATCTTAATCCCAGGACCGACATGTAACTCAGAGGGATAGATGGGGGGGGGGGGGGCAGGTTGTTAGGTATGGCCAGTGTCACCTGAATAAATAGGAACAGTATACATATTGCACTGAGTACAAGCAGGGACTCCGGCAAAACTAACTATGACAGCATGACTAAAAGGGGAGAGCCAGAAGGCATGAGGGCGCCCCGGGACATAAAGCAGCCAGCCACTACACCATCAACAAACTCGAGTGAGCAAGCAAGTGGGGACTGACGGCATCCATACATCCCAGTTTACCAAAACACTCTATGTCTGAGGACCCTCCAGATCTACGGTACACCTTTACTTCATAAAGACCATTAACGAAAGGCTTGACTAAACAGATCTGTTTTCAGCCTAGACTTAAACGCTGAGACTGTGTCTGATTCCCGAACATTACTTGGAAGGCTGTTCCATAACTGTGGGGCTTTGTAAGAAAAGGCTGTGCCCCCTGATGTAGCCTTCACTTTACGAGGTACCAGCAGATAGCCTGCACCTTTTGATCTAAGTAGGTGTGGCGGGTCATAGAGGAGCAGAAGTTCACTCAGGTACTGTGGTGCGAGACCATTCAGTGCTTTAAAGGTCAATAGTAATATTTTATAATCAATACGAAATTTGATTGGGGGCCAATGCAGTGTGAATAAGACAGGGGTGATGTGGTCATATTTTCTAGTTCTAGTACGGACTCTTGCTGCTGCATTTTGAACTAACTGGAGCTTGTTTATGCACTTATTGGAACATCCAGACAGTAAGGCATTACAGTAATCCAACCTGGAGGTAACAAAAGCATGAACTAGTTTTTCTGCTTCGTGTAGTGACATTAAATTTCTTATCTTCGCAATATTTCTGAGATGAAAGAAAGCTATCCGGGTAATGTTATCAATGTGAGTTTCAAATGAAAGCCTGGGGTCAATAATCACTCCAAGGTCTTTTACTGCTGCACATGAAGAAACAGAAAGGCCATCCAGAGTTACTACAGTTGGGCAAAAAAGTATTTAGTCAGCCACCAATTGTGCAAGTTCTCCCACTTAAAAAGATGAGAGAGGCCTGTAATTTTCATCATAGGTACACTTCAACTATGAGAGATAGAATGGGGGGAAAGAATCCAGGAAATCACATTGTAGGATTTTTAATGAATTAATTGGTAAATTCCTCTGTAAAATAAGTATTTGGTCACCTACAAACAAGCAAGATTTCTGCCTCTCACAGACCTGTAACAACTTCTTTAAGAGGCTCCTCTGTCCTCCACTCGTTACCTGTATTAATGGCACCTGTTTGAACTCGTTATCAGTATAAAAGACACCTGTCCACAACCTCAAACAGTCACACTCCAAACTCCACTATGGCCAAGACCAAAGAGCTGTCAAAGGACACCAGAAACAAAATTGTAGACCTGTACCAGGCTGGGAAGACTGGATCTGCAATAGGTAAGCAGCTTGGTGTGAAGAAATCAACTGTGGGAGCAATTATTAGAAAATGGAAGACATACAAGACCACTGATAATCTCCCTCGATCTGGGGCTCCACGCAAGATCTCATCCCATGGGGTCAAAATGATCACAAGAACGGTGAGCAAAAATCCCAGAACCACACGGGTGGAACCTAGTGAATGACCTGCAGAGAGCTGGGACCAAAGTAACGAAGGCTACCATCAGTAACACACTACGCCGCCAGGGACTCAAATCCTGCAGTGCCAGACGTGTCCCCCTGCTTAAGCCAGTACACGTCCAGGCCCGTCTGAAGTTTGCTAGAGAGCATTTGGATGATCCAGGAGAGGATTGGGAGAATGTCATATAGTCAGATGAAACCAAAATAGAACTTTTTGGTAAAAACTCAACTTGTCATGTTTGGAGGAGAAAGAATGCTGAGTTGCATCCAAAGAACACCATGCCTACTGTGAAGCATGGGGGTGGAAACATCAAGCTTTGGGGCTGTTTTTCTGCATAGGGACCAGGACGACTGATCCGTGTAAAGGAAAGAATGAGTGGGGCCATGTATCGTGAGATTTTGAGTGAAAACCTCCTTCCATCAGCAAGGGCATTGAAGATGAAACGTGGCTGGGTCTTTCAGCATGACAATGATGCCAAACACACCGCCCGGGCAACGAAGGAGTGGCTTCGTAAGAAGCATTTCAAGGTCCTGGAGTGGTCTAGCCAGTCTCCAGATCTCAACCCCATAGAAAATCTTTGGAGGGAGTTGAAAGTCCGTGTTGCCCAGCGACAGCCCCAAAACATCACTGTTCTAGAGGAGATCTGCATGGAGGAATGGGCCAAAATACCAGCAACAGTGTGTGAAAACCTTGTGAAGACTTACAGAAAACGTTTGACCTCTGTCACTGCCAACAAAGGGTATATAACAAAGTATTGAGATGAACTTTTGTTATTTACCAAATACTTATTTTCCACCATAATTTGCAAATAAATTCTTTAAAAATCAGACAATGTGATTTTCTGGATTTTTTTCTCATTCTGTCTCTCATAGTTGAGGTATACCTATGATGAAAATTACAGGCCTCTCTCATCTTTTTAAGTGGGAGAACTTGCACAATTGGTGACTGACTAAATACTTTTTTGCCCCACTGTATGTAATCAGAAAACTTCAGAATCACAGTAACCAGAATTTTTATCAGTTGCTCATTTCCTGTTTCCTTCCTTTTCCTGGAGGGAGGATATATATACACATACGTTTCACAGACTCTTTGTGAAGTCTTGCCAATATATTCTGTTGCTCAAGTTCTTGTGAAATGCGTTAACCTTGATTGCCTTACCTGTGTGTGAACTTTTGCTGAGCATGCACTGAAAAAAAAGAAGGAATATGTAGTCAGTCAGATTTAAGAAAAACTATTACACATGGTATACTTGCATGTCTTAATAATATTAATTTTCTGATAAAAGCATGACTTTGCTGCTTATACAAAGCGTAATTTAAACGAGTGAACATGAGCATGATCAATTCACATCGTATTAACACTAGAATAACATTATGAATAATAATGTTGAGATGTTAGCACAGATAGGAGCTATAACTCCTTCTTCTGGCTGCTCCCGTTAGGAGTCACCACAGCGGATCATCATGTTCTGCATATTTGATTTGGCATAGGTTTTACACCAGATGCCCTTCCTGAAGCAACCTTCCCTAATCTATTCAGGCTTGGGGCTGGGTATTTTACCTAATCTGCATGTCTTTGAACTGTGGGAGAAACCAGAGCACTGAGAGGAAACCCACACAAATGCAGGGAGAACATGTAAACTCCACACAGAAAGGCCCTCGTCAGCTGTGAGGTTCAAACCTTGAACCTTCTTGCTGTGAGGCAACAGTGCTAACCACCTGACGGGAGCTATAACTACAGTATTAAATTAACACAATTAAAACATCTATGTTAGAATAGTGTGTCAGCAAAGTGGCTGTTCCATAATGCCAGCGACCTGAGTTCAAGCCTCAGTATGGGTGAGAGCTCACAGTTTAATTTTGAATTTCACGATAATGAAAGGGCGGCATAGTGGTGTAGTGGTTAGCGCTGTTGCCTCACAGCAAGAAGGTCTGGGTTCGAGCCCCATGGCCGGCGAGGGCCTTTCTGTGCGGAGTTTGCATGTTCTCCCCATGTCCGTGTGGGTTTCCTCCGGGTGCTCTGGTTTCCCCCACAGTCCAAAGACATGCAGGTTAGGTTAACTGGTGACTCTAAATTGACCATAGGTGTGAATGTGAATGTAAGTGTGAATGGTTGTCTGTGTCTATGTGTCAGCCCTGTGATGACCTGACGACTTGTCCAGGGTGTACCCCGCCTTTCGCCTGTAGTCAGCTGGGATAGGCTCCAGCTTGCCTGCGACTCTGTAGAAGGATAAAGTGGCAAGAGATAATGAGATGAGATGAGACGATAATGAAATTCCATCCATCTATCTATTCCACTTATCTGTCAGGGTTACGGGGAAGCTGGTGCCAATTCCACTGGGTGAGAGGCAGGGTACACCCTGGACATGCTGCCAGTCTATTGCAGGGCAACCCAGACACGAACAATGATCCATACTCACATTCATACCTTTAGATTTAGAGTAGCCAGTTAACCAAATCTAATGTTTGTAAATCTTAGATTTAGAGTAGCCAGTTAACCAAATCTAATGAAAATATAACCTAAAACATCATCAGATTTTCACACAACTCCTAAATGTAGATAAAGAGAACCCAGTTAAACAAATGAGACAAAATTATTGTACTTGGTCATTAATTTATTGAGGAAAATGATCCAATATTACATATCTGTGAGTGGCAAAAGTATGTGAACCTCTAGGATTAGCAGTTAATTTGAAGGTGAAATTAGAGTCAGGTGTTTTCAATCAATGGGATGACAATCAGGTGTGAGTGGGCACCCTGTTTTATTTAAAGAACAGGGATCTATCAAAGTCTGATCTTCACAACACATGTTTGTGGAAGTGTATCATGGCACGAACAAAGGAGATTTCTGTGGACCTCAGAAAAAGCATTGTTGATGCTCATCAGGCTGGAAAAGGTTACAAAACCATCTCTAAACAGTTTGGACTCCACCAATCCACAGTCAGACACATTGTGTACAAATGGAGGAAATTCAAGACTATTGTTACCCTCCTCAGGAGTGGTTGACCAACAAAGATCACTCCAAGAGCAAGGCATGTAATAGTCAGCGAGTTCACAAAGGATTTCAGGGTAACTTCTAAGCAACTGAAGGCCTCTCTCACATTGGCTAATGTTAATGTTCGTGAGTCCACCATCAGGAAAACACTGAAGAAAAATGGTGTGCATGGCAGGGTTGCAAGGAGAAAGCCACTGCTCTCCAAAAAGAACATTGCTGTTCGTCTGCAGTTTGCTGAAGATCACAAGGACAAGCCAAAAGGCCAAAATATAACTTTTTGGTTTAAATGAGAAGCGTTATGTTTGGAGAAAGGAAAAGACTGCATTCCAGCATAAGAACCTTATCCCATCTGTGAAACATGGTGCTAGTAGTATCATGGTTTGGGCCTGTTTTGCTGCATCTGGGCCAGGACGGCTTGCCATCATTGATGGAACAATGAATTCTGAATTATACCAGCGAATTCTAAAGGAAAATGTCAGGACATCTGTCCAAGAACTGAATCTCAAGAGAAGGTGGGTCACACAGCAAAACAACGACCCTAGGCACACAAGTCATTCTACCAAAGAATGGTTAAGGAAGAATAAAGTTAATGTTTTGGAATGGCCAAGTCAAAGTCCTGACCTTAATTCAATTGAAATGTTGTAGAAGGACCTGAAGTGAGCGATTAATAAATTATTGACCAAGCATAATATTTTTGTCTCATTTGTTTAACTGGGTTCTCTTTTTCTACTTTTAGGACTTGTGCGAAAATCTGATGATGTTTTAGGTCATATTTATGCAGAAATATAGAAAATTCTAAAGGGTTCACAAACTTTCAAGCACTACTTGTATGTCATCTCCTGATGACTCTTGTTTACCACACATTGGCTTTAAAGTCATAATCTTTATCATTTTTGTTGCCCTTGTCAACCATAGCTGGGTTTTGAGACCCAAACTGAATGAGAGACTCTACACAGCCTACATCAGTGTGATGACATTTCCAGTACCTGCGCCCTCATTGGCTGAACAATGATGTTTTACTTTTGTGGACGAAATATTAGAAAAATCTAAACTGTTTCGAAAAAAAACCTGTCGCTTTTTCACATATGAACATTCGTATTTGATGTGAAAGTATTTTGGATAGTTGTTCGAAGGGTTCACAAACTTTCAAGCACCACTCTGTTTGATTTCAGTAAATTCAATGAGCTTTTTTTCATCCATCCATTATCTGTAGCCGCTTATCCTGTGTATGGTCGCAGGCAAGCTGGAGCATATCCCAGCTGACTATGGGCAAGAGACGGGGTACACCCTGGACAAGTCTCCAGGCCATTGCAGGGCTAACACATAGAGACAAACAACCATTCACACTCATGGTCAATTTAGAGTCACCAGTTAACCTAACCTGCATGTCTTTGGACTGTGGGGGAAATCAGAGCACCCGGAGGAAACCCATGCGGACACGGGGAGAACATGCAAACTCCACACAGAAAGGCCCTTGCCAGCCCCTGGGCTTGAATCCAGGACCTTCTTGCTGTGAGGCGACAGTGCTAACCACTACACCACCGTTACCACTAGCTTTTTTTTTTTCAGTGTATGCCTATTTAACTACTCTGTTGGATCAGTGCTGTTTGTTTGAACATTGACTGCATTTCACTTTTTTGCCTGTTTCTCTATTTGCTAAAAAAAAAAAAGCATATAGATTCTTAGGCTATGAGACAGAGAATCAGTTTCTATTTTTTTTTTGTATCTCAGATTCCTTGTCTGATCTGTATGGGAGCACAAATCAGCAAGGCTATTTTTCCTTACAAGTGAACTTTAGAGGCCTCAGATCAGACCTACACAATTATTCAGATTATTTTAAACAATAAATCTGAGCCAGAGTCCAAATGTCAGTCCTGCACGCTGTGGCACGTGCACCTGAAGGCGCACCCCAGGCTGCATGCGTGTTGAGCGGACTCCAGCATGCGCGCCATTAACGACGCGCACCTCAACTCAATTAAGGAGCTGTGTGCACCTATTTAAGGACTGTGCTGATGCATGATTGGTGCGAAGTATTATGCTATGTCAGTACACATTACTGAGCCTTTCTACCCTTGTTTCTGATTTTGTGTTTCCTGATTCCTGTGTCTGTTTCCCATTCTTGTTCTTGCTTTGCCTCTGATATCTTGTTTGCGCCTCGCCCGACCCTTTGCATGTTTAATTTTTTGGATTTAGCCTGCCGATTTGGACTGTTTGCACTTTATTAAACTTATATTTCTGCACTTACATCCGCCTACCTCGTACCTGACAGAATACTTCGCACAAACAATGGATGTAGCAGAAGGGTTCCAGTACTATGCCACTTCTGGAATTTTATACCTCAGTCTCTCGCCTCATTTTTCCGGCAGCATACTGGTGTTTACACTCCTACACCCTACGATGGAGCGTATCATTCGTGTGGATTCAGCATCCAATGTGGCATCTTTTATGCGGACCTTGAGGAACCCAAGCCTCCAGAACCCATCTGGGTTACATTCATGATTTCCTGGCTGACTGGATGAGCATGCCAATGGGCCAAGTGCTTCATGAAATTAGAGCACCCATGCCTTCAGAGCTCAGAGGGTTTTCAGATAATGCTCTGGTTTATTTATGAATTCTTAGAGAAGCACTCCCATAAAAATTTTTGGGAGGGGGCTATCACACCTGAGGCCAACGCAGCAGCAGCAGAGGAGGTCATTGCTCTAGAGCACCTCCTAAAGGCCGTCAGTCCAGAACCAATCCCACAGCCTGTTTTACAGTCAGTTCCAGAGCCAGCATCTGAACCAGGACCAGTTCCACAGCCTGCATCAGAGCCAAGGCTGAGGAATCAATACCAGAACCAGAGCCAGCTCCAATGCCAGTGTCAGAGCCTGTGCCAGCTCCAGCATCAGAGTCTGAGCCAGCGCCAGTGTCTGTTCCAGTGCCAGCACCAGCATCTGTTCCAGTGCCAGAGCCAACATCAACGTCTGTTCCAGAGCCAATGCCAGTGTCAGAACCAGTGCCAGAATTGGAATCAGAGTCAGTGCCAGTGTCAGCTCCAGAACCAGTGCCAGAGTCAAAGTCAGTGCCAGTGTCTACTCCAGAACCAGTGCCAGTGTCAGAGTCAGCTCCAGTGCCAGACCCAGTGTCAGAGCCTGTGCCAGTGTCTACTCCAGAACCCATGCCAGTGCCAGTGTCGGAGTCAGCTCCAGTGCCAGAGCCAGTGTCAGAGCCTGCGTCAGTGTTTACACCAGAGCCAGTGCCCGGGTCAGCTAGAGCATCAGAGCCAATGCCAGAGTCGGCACCTGTGCCAGCTCCAGTGCTGATGCCAGAGTCAAGGCCAATGCCAGAACCTGAGCCTGTTCCAGAACCTGTGGTAGAGGACGATGGAGTGACCTCTGTCTCAGTTGGCTATGAAGATGTCATCATCATCCCACCGCCACCTGGCTGTGAAGGCCTCGTCGTCATCCTGCCACCACCCGGCTATGAAGACGTTGTCATCCCGCCACCTGGCCAGGACCATAGCAATGCGCTGATAGAGCTCGAGCCCATGCCTGAGTCCAGTCCAGAGTTCAAACTAGAGCCAAGTCCTGAGTCCAAGCCAAGTCCTGAGTTTGAACTAGAGTCAAGTCCAAAGCCCAAGTCAGTTCCAGAACTCAAGTCCAGCCCAGAACTCGAGTCATCCCCAGAGCCCGAATCCTCTACAGAGCTCGAGTCCAGTCCGAAGCCTGAGTCATCTCCTGAGCTTGAGCCAGAGTCCAGTCCAAAGCTTGAGCCAGAGTCCAGTCCAGAGCTTGAGCCAGAGTCCAATCCAGAGCTCAAGTCATCTCCAGAGCTCAAGGCCAGCCTTGAGCTCGAGCACGCTACCAGCCCTGAGTCCAAGCCAGATCCAGAGCTCATGCCTGAGTCATGTCCTGAGCTGAAGCCAGAGTCCAGCCCAAAGCTCAAGTCATCTCCAGAGCTTGAATCCACTGTAAGTCCTGGATCCGAGCCAAGTCCAGAGTCCAAATCAAGTCCAGAGTCTGAGCGTGCTTCCTGCACAGAGCCCAAGTCATTTCCAGAGCCTGTGTCCAATCCAGAACCCGAGTTATCTCCAGAGCTCAAGCCCAAGCCATCTCCAGAGTCCAAAACCAGTGCAAGTCATGAGTCCAAGTTTTGTCCTGAGCCTGAACCTGAGCCCCCGCTGGAGCCAAGTAGGATGGATTTTTGTTCCTGGAGGGAGCTCTTTGGGGGGGAGGGGGGGTTTCTGTCAGTCCTGTGCACTGTGGCGTGCGCACCTGAAGGTGTGCTCCAGGCTGCGCGCATGCCGAGGGGACTCCATCATGTGCCGTTAACAACGCGCACCTCAACTCAATTAAGGAGCTACGTGCACCTATTTAAGGACTCTGCTGATGCATGATCGGTGCAAAGTATTACGCTATGTCAGTACGTATTACCCAGCCTTTCTACCCTTGTTTCTGATTTCCTGATTCCTGTGCCTGTTTCCCGTTCTCGTTCTCGCTTTGCCTCTGATATCCTGTTTGCATCTCGCCCAACCCTTTGCATTTTGGATTTAGCCTGCCGATTTGGACTGTTTGCCTTTGTGTGTGTTTGCACTTTATTAAACTTATACGTCTGCACTTACATCTGCCTACCTCGTACCTGACGCTGAATAATGTCTGTCCAGTTGACGAACATCGTGGCAAAACTCCAAGGCTCCTAGGTTCTATTCATTCATACAAGACCAGGCTCTTATTTTCTTGAATGGAGAAAGACACATATAATAGAAACAGATGGAAAAGACGACCTTTAAACACGGATTTGAATCAGCTCACAAAATCTGCCAGCAGTTGCGTAAATAATGTGTGGTCTTTGGCTTAAATAACACAAAAAACCCTGAAAAAATTGTGTTGCTTCTGCTGCTGTGTATGCACATTTCTCCGTAACTACTGGAGCAGAGTGTCCTATAACTGAGAATCTGATAGGTCTGGTGTTTTCTAGTAATCTCGTAACCAGAAAGGTTCTTTTTACTAAAAGGCAGAATTTACGTAATACAGTGAACATGCTGAGCTTTATACAATGCGTCATTCATACTGTATTTTATGTAATCTCTTTGTCTTCTTTCTCTTCTCATACCATCTGTCTAAGTTCAGAAATTTCACATCATTACCAGATAAAGGTTTAAATACGGCTGATATTGCTGCACTTCCTGCTTTCAGTGGCCCTCCCAAGATGCAAATTAACTTAAAGCTTGTTTGTTAATATCAGGCCATGTTGCATATATTATCTATACGTGAGTGTTTTACTGGGAAATACACCACTTGTATTTTTCATACGAGCTCCATCCGGGACATAGAGAACCAAACTTACCTTACCTTACCTTACCGGGTCGAGCTAGCTTGGCTATGCATGACCCTTTCCCTCCAAATGGCCCTGTTGCTCATCAGAGCTGGTAGTTCCTCGGACCTACATCCTGTGTCATCACACAGTTGGTCGATGTAGGTCCTTTTAGGGTGGCCTTTAGATCTTCTTCCATGTGATGGAGACCATAGAATGGTGTCCCTGGCCAGTTCTTCTTTGCTGCGCCAGCAATGACCAGCAAAGAGCAGCCTCTGAGAACCAAAACCACAACATAAATCTCTATATGTCACATGTGAGGAAATCGATGAATTGTTTTGATAAAGTTGGGTACTTTTTGTTTGTGAATGTGTCAACATAAAAAAAAAATCATATGTTGGCTTGAAAATATGAACTTTATCTTCTCATGTGGAACATTTTTCATACTAAATACATTGCGGATCTGAGTGACATATTTAAATAATATTGGCTGGTGTTGAGTGGTATATCAGATATATTCAATTCAACTAGCATGATATTGAACGAGTCAAAGAGCACTTGAGGGGTGTACGTGTACACCAAAATTGCTGTCGTCTCTTACTATGGCTATGTTCACATTACCAGGCTGAAGTGACTCAGATCTGATTATTTGCCTTAATGTGACATAGATCTGATTTTTTTTTTCAGGGCTGTGTGAATACAGACATCTGATCTTTTCAAATCCGACTTGAGTCACTTTCATACTGGAGTAGAGTTCCATACTTAAGAGAATATAGTAATGCATTGACGTAATTTTTGATGGCTTTTATGACCGTACGACATCCATATGTAAGAACGACATCTATTTTACCACCACAGGGAACCCAATCATAAATGCAAGGCAACGTATCTCATAAACACTTGACCACCGGACAACAAAATTTGTATCTTTATTTACATAAGATAGATGGGTTTTTATCCAGCGCTAATTTTTATCCCCTGCTGGCCAAAAGGTCTGAAGGGGGATTATGTCGTGGCGATGTCCCTCCATCCATCCGTCCTGGGAAGGGTGCTCACCTTCTGAAATCAACTCCTCTCACAATTTTTGGAGGAATTTCACAAAACTTGGCAGGATTCTTTGTTATACGTCAGTAATATGCATATTGTAATTTCGTTAAATTGGGTTATATTTTACCAGAGTTACAGCCCTTGATTAAGAAAATTATACTTTGACAATTTCATGAGAGTGTGTTTTCCTTCTTAAATCAACTCCTCTCACAATTTTTGGTGGAATTTCACAAAACTTGACAGAATTCTTTGTTATATGTTGGTAATACACATGTTGCAATTTTGTTCAATTCAATCGCATTTTACTAGATTTATAGCATAGTTGCCAGCGGGGGATATTGTGCTCTCAGAACGCTCTTGTTAATTTGTGTTTCAAAAAAAAAATAACGTGGGATTATTTACTAACACATTTTACACTCATTGGGAGCTCCGCTTTTGGGCAGGAACTCCTGATGAGTCTAATATATGTAACATTATGCAGCCTGTGAGCTCTTAAAAATTACAGTGTCAAAGCTTCAGACATCGCACCCCCAGTCCCTGCTACTAATCTCCGGTGACTTCAATCATGCTTCCCTATCCTCCACTCTCCCAACCTTCACTCAGTATGTGAAATGCCACACCAGAGACAATAGAACTTTGGATTTAATGTATGTGAACACCAAGGATGCATATAGCTCATCACCCCTCCCACCGCTGGGCTGTTCTGACCACAATCTGGTTCACTTGTCCCCTACATACATACCTATGGTGAATAAACAACCACCCACCAAGAGGTATGCAAGGAGCTGGTCTGAGGAGACCAGTATGGCACCGATAGACTGCTTTGACACCACGGACTGGTCACGGGGATGACATTGATAGCCTGACAACCTGCATCACGGATTACATTAATTTCTGTGTTGAAAACACTGTGCCAGTCAGGAAGGTACGGTGTTTTCCCAACAATAAACCCTGGGTGACCTCTGAACTAAAAGCCCTATTAAACGAGAAGAAGAGGGTTTTTAAATCTGGCAACAAGGAGGAGATGAGGAGAGTGCAGAGGGAGCTGAAGAGGGGGATAAGGAGAGGCAAGGACAGCTACAGGAGGAAGCTGGAGGAGTGCCTCAAGGGAAGCAACACCGGAGAGGTATGGAGAGGCCTGAAAACCATCTCTGGCCACACAAAGGACAGTGGGAGGGGCCCTGTATCTGTGGGCCAGGACTGGGCAAATGAGTTGAATCTCTTTTTCAACAGATTTGACTGTGCCACCCCACCCTCCCCCACTCACCATAGTCCTGACTTGTCTGTGATATCACTCCACCCCCCCCATAATACCTCTGACACCAACAGCTCCCTCCTCACACCACATCACCCCCCTCCGCTCCCTGCCAGACCAATCCACACACTCCACTCCCGACCTCACTCTACAGGACTCACACCTCGGCTGCACCCCTCGCCTCTCCATAACAGCTGATTGGGTGTTGAAGGAGCTGAGGAGGATCAAGACGAGGAAAGCTGATGGCCCTGATGGTATCAACTCCAGACTGCTTAAGGACTGTGCAGATCAGCTCTGTGGGATTCTTCTGTACATTTTCAACCTGAGCCTCAGTCTGGAGAAAGTTCCACTTCTGTGGAAAACATCATGTGTGGTTCCAGTTCCCAAGACTGCGCACCCCAGGGAGCTCAACCACTTTCGGCCAGTAGCTTTAACGTCCCACCTAATGAAGATCATGGAGGAGATTGTTCTCTCCCACCTCCGACACCTGGTGAAGAGTGAGATGGACCGCCTGCAGTTTGCATATCGACTGGGCATTGGTGTGGATGACGCTGTTATTTACCTGCTACACCGGTCACTTTTGCACCTGGAGGGCACTGGGAGCAATGTGAGAATCATGTTCTTTGACTTCTCCAGTGCTTTCAACACAATCCAGCCATCACTGCTTAGGGGGAAGCTGGAGGGAGCTGGTGTCGACTGCCACCTGGCTGCATGGACCATCGACTACCTCATTAACAGGCCACAGTATGTGAGGCTCCGCGACTGTGTGTCTGATGTGGTAGTCTGCAGCACAGGGGCTCCACAGGGTACAGTGCTCTCTCCTTTCCTCTTTACACTTTACACATCTGACTTCAGCTACAACACAGACAGCTGCCACCTCCAGAAGTTCTCAGATGATACAGCCATCGTTGGACGTGTGTCAGAGGGGGACGATCTGGAGTACAGAGAGGTCATCACCAACTTTGTCACGTGGTGCGAACTGAACCACCTGCGCATCAACGCCAGCAAGACAAAGGAGGTGGTGATCGATTTCAGAAGGACGGTTCCTCAAATTGCACCGGTGAACATCCAGGGTTTGGACATTGAGATCGTGGAGGAGTACAAATACCTGGGTGTTCACCTCAACAACAAACTGGACTGGACTAACAATACAGATGTCCTGTACAAGAAGGGCCAAAGTCGTCTCCACCTGTTGAGAAGACTGAGGTCTTTTGGTGTGTGCAGGACACTGCTTAGGACATTTTATGACTCTGTGGTAGCATCAGCGATTTTCTACGCTGTGGTCTGCTGGGGCTGTGGAAGTTCAGAGAGGGACAGGAAGAAACTTAATTAACTGGTCAGAAGGGCTGGCTCAGTCTTGGACTATCTTCTGGACTCCATTGAGGTGGTGGGTGAGAGGAGGATGCTAGCCAAGCTGACATCAATCATGGATAACCCCTCTCACCCCCTACATGAGGCTGTGGGGGCTTTAAGCAGCTCTTTTAGTAGTAGACTGCTACACCCACGGTGTAAGAAGGAGAGATACCGCAGGTCATTCATACCTGCTGCTGTCAGACTGTATAACACCCACAACTTGTAATGTAGCACCAATAACCTGTTTGTCGTTATATTTGCACAACTTCACCAGTACTACCTCTGCCATCTCTCATCGATGCAATTATTATGTGCAATAATATAGGCCTTAAAACTATCTTTATGCATACTTATATTTATATATATAAATATTATTTATGTATATATGTGTGTATATATACAGAGTCTACCTGTAATGTGCAATTTTTCCAAGCCTCTCAATAAGGCAGTTTTTCTATACTGTACTTTTTCACGGTAGATAATGCAAATAGCCCTCTGTATTTAATCTTTAGTTTGTCTAATTTTTATTTCAGTTTTATTTGTTATCTGTATGACGTTTTCTTGCTACTGTAACACGTGAATTTCCCCGATGTGGGATGAATAAAGTGAATCTAATCTAATCTAATCTAATCTAATCTAATCTAATCTAATCTAATCTAATCTAATCTATTTTGAACTGTCCTTTTTCCTGTAACAAACCCAGTCTCGTGAGAACTTTATACAAATTCAAGTGACAGAGGGTGAAAGTTACTATCTTCGAGAAGTTTAAATCCTAATGATGCTGTAGATACACAGTGGTGCTTGAAAGTTTGTGAACCCTTTTGAACTTTCTATATTTCTTTATAAATATGACCTGAAACATCAGATTTTCATACAAGTCCTAAAACTAGATAAAGAAACTCAAATTAAACAAATGAGACAGAAAATATTATACTTGGTCATTTATTTATTGAGGAAAATGATCCAATGTTATGTATCAGTGAGTGGCAAAAGTATGTGAACCCCTAGGATTAACAGTTCATTTGAAGGTGAAATTAGAGTTGGGTGTTTTCAGTCAATGGGGTGATAATCAGGTGTGAGTGTTTGTCCTGTTTTGTAACTGTTTTATTTAAAGAACAGAGATTTATCAAAGTCTGATCTTCACAACACATGTTTGTGAAAGTGTATCATTGCACGAACAAAGGAGATTCCTGAGGACCTCAGAAAAAGTGTCGTTGATGTTAATCAGGCTGGAAAAAGTTACAGAATATCTTTAAAGAGTTTGGACTCCACCAATCCACAGTCAGACAGATGGAGGAAGTTCAAGATCACTGTTTCTCTCTCCAGGAGTGGGTCAACAAAGCTCACTCCAAGAGCAAGGTGTGGAATAGTCCGCAAGGTCACAAAGGAACGCATGGTAACTTCTAAGCAACTAAAGGCCTCTCTCATGAGTCCACCATCAGAAGAACACCGAACAACAACAGTGTGCATGGTTGGGTTGCAAGGAGAAAGCTACTGCTCTCCAAAAAGAACACTGCTGCCTGAATACAGTTTGCTAACGCTCATGTGGACAAGCCAGAAGGCTATTGGAAAATTTTTGTGGATGGATGAGACCAAACTAGAACTTTTTGTTTTAAATGAGAAGCATGATGTTTGAAGAAAGGAAAACTCTGCATTCCAGCATAAGAACCTGATCCCATCTGTGAAACGTGGTGGTGGTAGTATCATGGTTCGGGCCTGTTATGCTGCATCTGATCCAAGATGGCTTGCTGTCATTGAAGGAACAATGAATTCTGAATTATTCCAGTGAATTCGAAAGGAAAATGTCAGGACATGTGTCCATGAACTGAATCTCAAGAGAAAGAGGTTAAGAGAATGACCCTAAATGCACACGTCATTCTACCTTCTTCTTTCAGCTGTTCCTGTTAGGGCTCGCCTACCGAATCTGTTCCACATATTTGATTTAGCATAGGTTTTTACACCAGATGCCCTTCCTGATGCAACCCTCCCTATCCAGGTTTGGGACTAGCACTAAGTATGCACTGGCTTGTGCAACCCCAGACCTAATCTGCATGTCTTTGAACTGTGGGGGATACCAGAGCACCCAGAGGAAACCCACACAGACACGAGGAGAACATGCAAACTCCAGACTCCAGACAGAAAGGCCTTGTCGGTCATGAGCCGTGAACCCAGAACCTTCTTGCTGTGAGGTGACAGTGCTAACCACTGCACCACCATGCCGCCCTACACAAGTCATTCTACCAAAGAATGAAATTTATGTTTTGGATTGGCCAAGTCAAAGTCCTGATCTTCATCCAATATAAATATTTTGTGAGCAGTTTATGCTGAGGAAACCCACCAACATCCCAGAGTTGAAGCTGTTCTGTTCAGATGAATGGGTTAAAATTCCTCCAAGCCAATGTGCAGGACTGATGAACAGTTACCAAAAATGTTGAGTTGCTGCACAAGGGGGTCGCACCAGATACTGAAAGCAAAGCTTCACTTACTTTTACTGTTCAATGTAATATTGGCTCATTTTCCTTAATAAATAAATGACCAAGTATAATTGTTAGGACTAGGACTGTTTTGGCCTCTAGAGGCTGCTGTTATTTCCTTTTCGTGTCATGTTTATTTTGGCCTCTAGAGGCCGCCACTGTTCCTGTGTTTTGTGTTTTTGTTTATTGCCTGTTTAGTCCTGATTATTTTCACCTGTGTTCAATTTAGTTTGTGTATTTATACCCCCTGAGTTCAGTCCTCTTGTCACGGAGTCTTTGTGCTGTTATGTTTATCTCCAGTTTCCTCTGTACTGCGTTCTTTGTTTTGCACTTTGCTTTTCTTTTGGATTTAGTAGTGACTGTGTTTTTTGGATCTTCTGAGCTTTTGCATTTTTGCCTTTTCCTTTTTGGACTTTAAACTTTTGTTATTTTATTTTTCCCTTTGTCTTCCCAGTGTTGGATTATACTCTTTGTTTTTTTTTGCCCTGTATATAGTGTATATAGTATAAATAAACCTTTTGATTCTTTTTCTGGCGGCACGGTGGTGTAGTGGTTAGCGCTGTCGCCTCACAGCAAGAAGGTCCTGGGTTCGAGCCCCGGGGCCGGCGAGGGCCTTTCTGTGTGGAGTTTGCATGTTCTCCCCGTGTCCGCGTGGGTTTCCTCCGGGTGCTCCGGTTTCCCCCACAGTCCAAAGACATGCAGGTTAGGTTAACTGGTGACTCTAAATTGACCGTAGGTGTGAATGTGAGTGTGAATGGTTGTCTGTGTCTCTGTGTCAGCCCTGTGATGACCTGGCGACTTGATCAGGGTGTACCCCGCCTTTCGCCCATAGTCAGCTGGGATAGGCTCCAGCTTGCCTGCGACCCTGTAGAAGGATAAAGCGGCTAGAGATAATGAGATGAGATGAGATTCTTTTTCTACTTCCGCCTCACGCCTCTGCATTTGAGTCATCCCCCTGGTGGCCTAGTGGGGGTTTGCTGGATTATCACACCAACGAACCAGGTTCAAATCCCAGCAAAACCCTAACAGAAAGACTCCGTCATGACCGACTCAGCAGAGGCTGCTTCAACTGTCTACCCGGCCAACCTTCAGGGAATTATGGCAGCTTTGACACGCTTCGGAGCGACCATGGACGCTCATGGACGTACGCTCACCAGCCAACGTGAGGCCCTTGCTCGCCACGAGGAACTGCTTCAGCAAATCGGGAAAACCCTGGCACAGCTGACATCTCTGCCTGCATCTCCTGATCCAGCTCCCGCTCCTGCTCCTGTGCCTCCTGCCATGCTGCCTTCTTCACCTCGCGAACCCAGCCTTCCTGCACCACAGAGGTACGACGGCAAGCACAGTGAGTGCCGAGAGTTCCTTACCCAGTGTCAACTCACCTTTGAGCTTCAACCTACCACCTACACTACGGATCGCCGCAAGATTGCCTTTGTGATAACCTTATTAGCTGGTAAGGCGCGAGCCTGGGCTACTGCTATCTGGCAAAGACAGGGACCTGAGTGCCTTGATTTCCAGCTGTTCTCTGAAGAGATGCTTCGGGTCTTCGATCAGGCGGACATCAGTACCGACGCAGCCCGAAAGCTCATGTCCATCCGGCAAGGAGGAAGCGTCGCAGATTACGCCATCTCGTTCCGAACACTCGCAGCAGTAAGTGGATGGAACGAGACTGCCCTGGTGTCAGCCTTCCACCATGGTCTGTCTGACCCCATCAAGGACGGTCTGGCCTCTATTGGATGCCCAAGTGACCTTGAAACCCTCATCTCACATGCTATTCGTCTGGACAACAGGATGAGAGAACGCCACCAAGCCTTGAGCCCCCCCAGCCTCCCTACCTCTACCTGGAAACCGTCTACCTCCTTCAGTGACTATCCAGAACCCATGCAAGTGGGTCGTACTCGCCTCTCCGCATCTGAGAGGGAGCGCAGAAGGAGGGACAAGTGGTGCATCTACTGTGGCAAGCCTGGTCACTTCCGAGCATCATGTCCCGAACTCTTGGGAAAAGGACTGCCCCGTCCAGCCGAGGGAGGGTTGTGATGGGGCCTACCCTCTCTCCCAGACTCCCTGGCCAAGGAATCTACATCCCGGTCTCCATCTCCTGGGGTGAGTCTGTCCACTCTTGTCAAGCTTTGTTAGACTCAGGGGCGGCTGGGAACTTTATGGATATTCACTTCGCCCAAAGCATCAATATTCCGACTGCACCTCTTGAAGTCCCACTGTCTGTGTCTGCCCTCGATGGCCAAGCATTAGGTGATGGAAGAGTCACCCAAGTTACTTCTCCAGTCTTCCTCCAGTCTCAAGGTCACAAGGAAGAAATATCCCTGCACCTGATTCCTTCACCTGAGTTCCCAGTTATTCTAGGCCTTCCTTGGCTTACTCGCCACAACCCTCGCATAGACTGGGTAACAAGCCAGGTTGTGGAATGGGGCCCTGCATGCCATGCCTCTTGTCTGCTCTCTAGCTCTCCTGTGTCTCCTGCTGAGCCCCCGATCTCACCGAGTTATCTCAAGTTCCCACAGAATACTGGGATCTCAAGGAGGTATTCAGCAAGAGCAGGGCCGCCGTTCTTCCTCCGCACCGGGCCTATGACTGTGCCATCGACTTGCTCCCTGGGACTACCCCTCCTTGTGGCAGACTGTTTTCCCTCTCTCAGCCAGAACGCAAGGCCATGGAGGAATACCTCAAAGATGCCCTGGTCTCTGGGTTCATTCGACCCTCCACCTCATCTGCTGGTGCCGGCTTCTTCTTTGTCGGCAAGAAGGATGGGGGCTCCGACCATGTATTAACTACAGGGGCCTGAACAAGATCACTGTGCGCAACCGATATCCCCTTCCGCTGATGTCCACTGCTTTCGACCTGCTCCAAGGCGCCACCGTCTTCACCAAGTTGGACCTACGGAACGCATACCACCTCATCCGTATCCGACAGGGAGACGAGTGGAAGACTGCCTTTAACACCCCGTCTGGGCACTACGAATACCAGGTGATGCCCTTCGGACTCACCAACGCACCAGCTGTTTTTCAGGCCCTAATCAACGACGTCTTAAGGGACATGATTAACCTGTACGTTTTTGTCTACCTCGACGACATCCTTATCTTTTCCAAGACCGTGCAGGAGCACCGCCACCATGTCCGCCAGGTTCTCCAGAGGCTGCTACAGAACAATCTGTTTGCCAAGGCCCAGAAATGCGAATTTCATGTTCCCGAGGTCTCCTTTCTGGGATTTATTGTACGGACAGGCCAACTCCAAATGGACCCTGCCAAGACCCTGGCCGTCCGGGATTGGCCTACTCCCAAGTCCGTTAAGGAGGTTCAGCGGTTCTTAGGATTCGCTAACTTCTACCGCAAGTTCATCAGGAACTTCAGTTCTGTGGCAGCACCCATATCAGACCTCACCAAAAGGACAGGTGGATCTTATGTCTGGTCTCCTCAGGCGGAAAAGGCGTTCAAAGACCTCAAGGACCGCTTCTGCACGGCACCCATTCTGGTCCTCCCGGACACCTCCCAACCATTCATCGTGGAGGTGGACGCCTCGGACAGTGGTGTCGGCGCGGTGCTCTCTCAACGTTCAGAAGGAAAGCTGCACCCCTGCACTTACTTCTCCCACCGCCTGAGTCCTGCGGAGTCCCGGTATGATGTGGGGGATCGAGAACTGCTAGCAGTCAAACTGGCCCTTGAGGAGTGGAGGCACTGGCTGGAGGGAGCGCAACATCCATTCCTGGTTTGGACTGACCACAAGAACCTGGAGTACCTCCAGCAAGCCAAGAGACTGAACCCTCGACAGGCTAGGTGGGCCCTGTTTTTCAGTTGGTTTGACTTCACCCTCTCGTACCGCCCCAGCTCCAAGAACACCAAACCTGACGCACTGTCCAGGCTGTTCTCTGCCACTAACAGGGAGAATGAAGTTGGGCCTATTATCCCGGTGTCCCGGATTGTGGCCCCTGTCCGCTGGGGTATTGAGGAGGCTGTTCGACGAGCCCAACGCCAGGACCCCGGTCCTGGGACGGGGCCACCGGGCCTCTTGTACGTCCCACATCAAGCCCGGGCCAAGGTTCTCCAGTGGGGTCACTCTTCCCCTCTCACCGCCCACCCGGGAGCTCGGAGGACCCTGGACTTCCTGAAAAGACGCTTCTGGTGGCCTAACATGGAGAAGGAAGTAAGGTCTTTTGTCCTGTCCTGTGAGGTTTGCACCAGAACCAAGAACCCACGACAGCATCCCCAGGGTCTCCTGCATCCTCTGACCATTCCCCGGCGTCCCTGGTCCCACGTGGCAGTCGACTTCATCACAGGTCTCCCTGAGTCACAAGGTAACACGGTCATTTTGGTCATAGTTGACAGATTCTCCAAGGCCTGCCGCTTCATACCACTGTGCAAACTCCCCTCTGCTCTTGAAACAGCTAAACTTATGTTCAATCATGTCTTCCGAGTCTTTGGTCTTCCACAGGACATCGTCTCAGACCGAGGGCCCCAGTTCTCCTCCCGAGTGTGGCATGGGTTCTGCAAGGTCATCGGAGCCACTGCCAGCCTCTCCTCTGGGTTTCACCCACAGTCCAATGGTCAGACGGAGAGGCTCAACCAGGACCTGGAAACCACTCTGCGAGGCCTGGCTATGGATAACCCGACATCGTGGAGCACCTGGCTGCCATGGGCAGAGTACGCCCACAACACCCTGCAGTCATCGGCCACCAAGCTGTCGCCATTCCAGTGCCAATTCGGGTTCCAGCCACCTCTGTTCCCGGACCAGGAGGAGGACGCGGGGGTGCCCTCGGTCAACCAATATGTGAGACGGTGTCGCAAGACCTGGAGCAAGGTCAGGAAGACCCTCATACAGACCTCCAGAACCAACCAGACTCAGGCCAACTCCCATAGAAGACCTGCACACGCTTTCCGCCCTGGGCAGCGGGTTTGGCTGTCCACTAAGGACCTTCCGCTGCGGGTGGAGAACCGCAAGCTTGCTCCTCGCTACATTGGCCCCTTCAAGGTGGTGCACAGGGTGAACCCTGTCTCCTACCGGCTCCAGTTGCCCCGGACTCTGAGGATCAACCCCACTCTCCATGTTTCCCTGTTGCGGCCCGTACTGACGTCTACGTATGCCCCTGCCCCTAGGAACCCCCCACCCCCCCGCATCTTCCAGGGTCAGACTGTGTTCACTGTGCATCGCCTGCTTGACTCCCGCCGGGTCCGCGGCGGGTTGCAATACCTGGTGGACTGGGAGGGCTATGGTCCTGAGGAGTGCTGCTGGGTTCCTGCTCGGGATGTCCTAGATAAAGACCTATGTCGGGACTTCCATTCGGCCCATCCGGATCGCCCTGGGAACGTCAGGAGATGCTCCTGGGGGGGGGGGGGGGGGGTCCTGTTTGGACTAGGACTGTTTTGGCCTCTAGAGGTCACTGTTATTTCCTTTTCGTGTCATGTTTATTTTGGCCTCTAGAGGCCGCCACTGTTCCTGTGTTTTGTGTTTTTGTTTATTGCCTGTTTAGTCCTGATTATTTTCACCTGTGTTCAATTTAGTTTGTGTATTTATACCCCCTGAGTTCAGTCCTCTTGTCACGGAGTCTTTGTGCTGTTATGTTTATCTCCAGTTTCCTCTGTACTGCGTTCTTTGTTTTGCACTTTGCTTTTCTTTTGGATTTAGTAGTGACTGTGTTTTTTGGATCTTCTGAGCTTTTGCATTTTTGCCTTTTCCTTTTTGGACTTTAAACTTTTGTTATTTTATTTTTCCCTTTGTCTTCCCAGTGTTGGATTATACTCTTTGTTTTTTTTTTTGTTTTGCCCTGTATATAGTGTATATAGTATAAATAAACCTTTTGATTCTTTTTCTACTTCCGCCTCACGCCTCTGCATTTAAGTCATCCCCCTGGTGGCCTAGTGGGGGTTTGCTGGATTATCACACCAACGAACCAGGTGCAAAACCCTAACAATAATATTTTAATCTCATTTGTTTCATTGGGGCAGCATGGTGGTGTCGTGGTTAGCACTGTCGCTTCACAGCAAGAAGGTTCTGGGTTTGAGCCCAGCAGCCAGTGGAGGCCTTTCTGTGTAGAGTTTGCATGTTCTCCTCATGTCTGCATAGGTTTCCTTTGGGTACTCCGGTTTCCCCCACAGTCCAGAGTAGGGATCGACCGAT
This sequence comes from Neoarius graeffei, assembly GCF_027579695.1. NCBI lineage: Eukaryota > Metazoa > Chordata > Actinopteri > Siluriformes > Ariidae > Neoarius > Neoarius graeffei. Next base: position 104,559,907 of record NC_083570.1, read on the forward strand.
ATGTTTTTTTTCAGGGCCGATACCGATACCGATTATTATGGAATTGGGATGCCGATAACCGATATGTGCAACCGATAAATGTAAACATTATAATTCACATGAAATTAAACATAGCACACACTGACACAGACCTTCATATCCATGAAATGTATGTTTAATTGTAAAATTGAACATGAAATTTTGTGCAGGGAGATGCCAGCAGCATTTGTACAATAAAGTCAAACATTAGTTAGAATAAAATGAGAAATAAAATAATAAAATAAATATTCACCAATAAAAAAATAAATCACTCCCTACTATATTACAGTTCACCATTTTCAGTGGAAAATAAATGAAAATACACTCTGGAGTCTTTTACACTAAGAACTAAGTAAGACTTACCAACTTCAAGTAGTTTTTAAATAACAAATCAAGTGTAGGGAGCTGCCTGCAGCATTTTTTAAAAAGTAAAATCAAACAAAGTCGGCTATCACTCCCTATTATGTAACAACTTAACAAGTAACCATCTACATTCTAATGCTTTTAATGCCCAAGCCTAATATTCCCAATTTAGGATTATATTGTAGTGAAAGAAGCACAGTTGCTCTGCATGTTAAAAGCTCTGGTTAAAAGGAGCGGCTGCTCCTTTAAGAGTATGTCGCTTTCCGAATCAGAAGCGCTAGTGAGGAGAATCACTTGCGCAAGAATTATAAATACTAGTGGAGTACATTACAGCGCAATGTGAAGTAGCATAAGAACATTTAAGTCAAGAGTTTAATTGATGTATTTCGTTCATTACCGTTTATCCAAGCAAGTGTGCATCCACGACACAATTAATTACTGAGCCCACAACAAGCGTCCTGAAAAACTCCCTACAGTATTACACAGCCTACTAGCACCATATCACACCTGGCGTGTTTAAATGTTCAAATAGCGCTTTATAAAGTTACCTAACATCAGAGTGCGAATTACCCCACCATAATTGGGGGGTACCATCACGGTCCACTATCATATCAATCCCCCCCGGTCCTGTCCCGTCTTGTCTATGGAAGTCGGTGTCAGTAACTCAACACAATAACTCTGAACAATAATTTTTAATGTCATTAAGAAGCATGACAAACCATATAGTACTACCACAGAAGAAAAACAGCAGTACAACCTGATAACCTTCTTTGTCAGAACAAACTGGGTATCAACACTACAAATGAGTCACATACAGTATATACACACATGCAGAACAGTCCTGCTGAATGTTTTGTTCTCTTTCGTCCTGCTGTGCCTCTCCTGTCTGCTGGGAACCCATTTTCTTTATTCACATGAACAGTGTATAAAACCTAACTGCACCTACACTTGTACTGTAATTGTCTGTAGAGCTTAGTGCTAATATTTACTACTTACGCCTTTAGCACCAAAAAAATGCCTGATGTCTGGCCCTTTTCTTTTCCTCATGTTTGGCCTACTGTCTCTGTGAATAAACTCAAACAGGGTACTCAGATGAAACTATAACTATCTTAAAAATAATACAAAAGGAATGTAAGTAAAAACAATAGAAAACATCCATGTACTAGGCTATTTTGCCTAGGCTAGCCTACTACCTGGCTCTTTTTATGTTGCCCCAAGTCCCCAGAGGTTCTGATTGTAATTTTACATAGGCTTAGCTAGGCCTACATCAGAACTTCTTGTGCCTAATCACACACACAGGATGGGCCTATGTGCCAAATGAATTTCAGAAGGGCACAATTTATTCATGATAAAATGAGAATGGAAACATATGGAGATCTTCTTTGAAATGAGAATCGTTTCTATACCACACTGTAATAAGCTTGATTTAAATAGAGACTTAGCTTATCTTGCTAACTAACGTTGTTAACTAACGTTAACGTCTGTCCACTGTAGCCTACTGGCCTCAGTGGGTAAGTAATTCAAGGTATAAAGATGTGACATGAGCTGAAAGAACAAATCACTTTAATAAATGAAAGCTGTAAAATAACACATTTTCAACAGGCTAAAAGTTGGTTAGCAACTAAGATTACCAATGCACGTCTTCTGCTGCAAACCATAGACTGTATAAATTGCTGCAAACCCATGGACTGTATCTGATGAATCAACTGAATACGGTGTGGACTAGAAGCTATTGCTTCTAGCGCAGGGCTTTTCAAAGTGTGGGGCGCGTCTCCCCTAGGGGGCGCCAGAGTTCTTCAGGGGGGGCGCAACGTGAGGAAAAATAAACCAGAATAAGTTACTATTGTGGACATTTAGCGAACTTCAGCTAGCCTTTGCCAGAGACAAAATGGATCGATTTTTGGCACCTAAAGCTACAGTGAGTGAGGAGACAGAGTCTGGGCCAAGCAAACAAAGAAGGAAGTATGACCACGATTATTTAAAGTTTGGATTTTCATGGACTGGATCTGAAGATGCTCCACTGCCACAGTGTGTTGTCTGCCAAGAGGTGCGAGCTAATGATGCTATGAGATGTTTAAAACGTGTAAAACAAGATGTTTAAAAAAGCACAGATGTTTAAAATGTGTAAAAAAAAAAGAGGTTTTCAAAAAGCACAGATGTTTAAAATGTGTAAAAAAGATGTTTGAATAAAGCTCATATGTTTTAAATGTGTAAAAAAAGATGTTTTCAAAAAGCACAGATGTTTAAAATGTGTAAAAAAGATGTTTTAATAAAGCTCATATGTTTTAAATGTGTAAAAATGATGTTTTCAAAAAGCACAGATGTTTAAAATGTGTAAAAGAAAAAATAAAAATGTGTACAACACCCATTTTTTAAAAAATACGAATGGAATATTAAGTATAGCAACAACAAAAATTGTGTGTGGGGGGGGCGCTGTTGTTTATTTGCTCTCTGTGGGGGGGCTGACTCTCCCACACTTTGAAACCCCCTGCTCTAGCGCGTTCTAGCGCTGCGGTGACTAAAAATGGTACGGTCCACAATAGGGGTGTCTGTCTGAAATCGATTTACATTAAAATGTTCCTACAATAAGAATGCCGAATGGGAGTTGGTTTGAATTATATATTCCTTTTCACAATATCAGAAAAAATATCGGACCCCCCCCCAAAACTTATATTTTTGTCTCTTTGGGGGGTACTGGGTCTTCATTGGGGGGTATAGTACCCCCCAGTACCCCCCGTAATTCGAACTATGCCTAACATATACAAGTGCAATATGCTTTTTGAGCACGAGTCACATCATGAAATTTACTCATCACCATAACAAATAGCCAGTAGGCTTGCGCTAGCCTACAGAGCACAAACACTACGTTTTATTTTGTCTTCCCTTGACCACCTCTCTGTATGGCTGTCATTCTACTGTTCGAGTAGAACTACTGACACATTCACAACGTTTCCAGACGGGGATTTAAAAATGACTGCAGCCTACGTTATGCTGTTTCAGCAAGACTAGTTGGTTGTAGGCTAATTCAAGTGCTTCCTTCCGTAAGCTAAGTTTGCCTGGCTACACAGATGCAAATGGACAATTTTAACAAGTAGTAGATGAAGAATGTAAACATATAATGATGTTGTGCTTTTGCAACTTGTGTGTTTGTGACTTATTGCGGCAAAAGCAGCGTGTCCTTACCTTGAAGTGGGATCTGCTTCTGCCCGAGTGCCCGTACGGGCACCTTGAAACAGTTCACAGCGGTTAGCTACGCGTGTTGATTGGCTGTATCCCTTGTGCCAAACAAATCAGATGTTGTGGTGGGCGGGACCGTGTTCTTGAACTCAGAGAGGCGAGTGCAGGAAAGGACATGCAGTGACAGTCGCGTTAGGAACGAAATGGCTGCAAAAAGGCATGTTATCAGCATATCGGTGGAAATTATGGCCGATACCGATAACCCTAAAAATGCAGAATATCGGCCCAATATATCGGCCAGGCCGATTATCGGTCGACCCCTAGTCCAGAGATATGCAGGTTAGGTTAATTGGTGGCTGTAAATTGACCATAGATGTGAATGTGTGCCTGAATGGTTGTTTGTCTCTATGTGTGAGCCCTGCGATGATTTGGCGACTTGTCCAGGTTGTACAGTACCCTGCCTCTCGCCCATAGTCAGCTGGGATAGGCTCTAGCTTGCCTGTGACTCTGCACAGGATAAGCGGCTACAGGTAATGGATGGATTTGTTTAATTGTGGTCTCTGTTTTTCCTATGTTTTGCACTGCTTTAAAAATCTGTTGGTATTTTAAGTCATATTTATACAGAAACCTAGAAAATTCTAAAGGGTTCACAAACTTTCAAGCTCCAGATAACTGATTTCCTTGTGGGAATGAAGGCTGGCCTTTTACTGTCTAGTGTTGACAGGATATACGTGCATACAGCATACTCAGCTACTCTGTAACTCTGCAATGTTGCATTAGCAGTTTGAAAAGTTTCTGCATGGAAAATGCTTTGGTGGAGACGTGTTAGCTTTCTCACTGTCAGTAAGTAAACATGGGGGGAGGGCTCTGCTTTGTGGTGTGGTGTTCTCGCTGAAATTATGTTATTGGGTTTTGAGCATAGGACCCTACACTGCGAGGTGAACTGATTTCCTGAAGCTCCATTACAGAATCATGTATTACTAAAGATGTGTAAATAAGACAAGAGTAAAGATGCCTTAAATTCCTGCATTAGCATGGATATTTTAACTGCAAATCTCACCGTGTTTGTGTGTATGTGTTTTAATGCCTGCTTCTTTCTGCAGGTTGTTTGTGTATTCCTGCTAGTGCTTGGCCCCCATGTGTGTGTGGGCTATGTATTCCAGGCTGTACAGTCAACAGGAGAAAAGGAGGAGATACACTCTCAACCTAAAAGTGAGACTTGCAAAACTACATGTTTCCTTCCATCATATTTGTGAGACGAAGGCAATGGAAATCCTTCATCCTTTCCTCACATCTGTGTGTGTGTGTGTGTGTGTGTGTGTGTGTGTGTCAGTATCTAAATGGGAAAGCACAGCTGGATCTTGTAAAGGGCGGTGCTTTGAGCTGGTAGAGGCGGAGCCTCCTGGGTGCAGGTGTGATAATCTGTGTAAGACGTACTATAGCTGCTGCACTGACTTTGATAAGCATTGCCTTAAAACTGGTGAGTACAACCATAAATATTCTTACGCATTTAAAGACGTACTTTTGTCCCCAACTACAAAACAACAACAACAACAAAAAAAACCCACAGCAGCACAGACATACAGTCATATGAAAAAGAAAGTATACCCTCTTCCAGTTACATGCTTTTACCAATCAAGACAACAAAAAAAAAATTATCTGATGCTTACCAGGTCCTAAAATTATGCAACTCTAACCTCAGGTGTAAAGCAACACACAACAGATTCCACCGTGTCATTATTTATTGAACAAAAACTAAGTGAAAATGCAGAATCCATATGTGAAAAAGTAAGTACACCCCATGATTCAGTAGCTTGTAGAACCACCTTTTGCAGCAATAACTTGAAGCAAACATTTTCTGTGTGATTTTATCAGTCTCGCACATCGTTGTGGAGGAATTTTGGCCCACTCTTCTTCACAACATTGCTTCAGGTCATTCATTTTTTGAGGACATTTGTTTATGCACAGATCTCTTAAGGTCCCGCCACAGCATTTTAATTGGTTTGAGGTCTGGACTTTGACTTGGCCATTCCAACACCTTGATTCTTTTCTTTTTCATCCATTCTGCTGTAGATTTGCTGGTGTGCTTGGGATCATTGTCCTGTTGCATGACCCAATTGCGGCCAAGCTTTAGCTGTTGGACAGATGGCCTCACATTTGCCTCTAGAATGCTTTGGTATACAGAGGAGTTTGTTAACCCTTTAGAATTTGCTATATTTCTGCATAAATATGACCTAAAACATCATCAGATTTTCACACATGTAGATAAAAGTGGATAAAGAAAACCCAGTTAAACAAATGAGACAAAAATATTATACTTGGTCATTTATTTATTGAGGAAAATGATCCAATATTATATATCTGTGAGTGGCAAAAGTATGTGAACCTTTGCTTTCAGTATCTGGTGTGACCCTGTTGTGCAGCAATAACTGCAACTAAACCTTTCCAGTAACTGTTGATCAATCCTGCACACCGGCTTGGAGGAATTTTAGCCCATTCCTCTGTACAGAACAGCTTCAACTCTGGGATGCTGGTGGGTTTCCTCACATGAACTGCTCGCTTCAGGTCCTTCCACAGCATTTTGATTGGATTAAGGTCAGGACTTTGACTTGTCCATTCCAAAACATTAACTTAATTCTTCTTTAACCATTCTTTGGTAGAATTACTTGTGTGCTTAGGGTCATTGTCTTGCTGCATGACCCACCTTCTCTTGAGATTCAGTTCATGGACAGATGTCCTGACATTTTCCTTTAGAATTTGCTGGTATAATTCAGAATTCATTGTTCCATCAATGATGGCAAGCTGTCCTGGCCCAGATGCAGCAAAACAGACCCAAACCATGATATTACCACCACCATGTTTCACGGATGGGATAAGGTTCTTATGCTGGAATGCAGTCTTTTCCTTTCTCCAAAAATAACACTTCTCATTTAAACCAAAAAGTTCTATTTTGGTCTCATCCATCCACTAAACATTTTTCCAATAGCCTTCTGGCTTGTCCACATGAGCGTTAGCAAACTGCAGACGAGCAGCAATGTCCTTTTTGGAGAGCAGTGGCTTTCTCCTTGCAACCCTGCCATGCACACCATTGTTGTTTAGTGTTCTCCTGATGGTGGACTCATGAACATTAACATTAGCCAATGTGAGAGAGGCCTTCAGTTGCTTAGAAGTTACCCTGGGGTTCTTTGAATGAATGAATTTATTTATTTTGAACATGTATAAAAATGTATGTAACTATTTGTACATACAAAAGAAAGAAAACGAGAAAGTGACAAAAAAAAGAATAAATAAAATAACATAAAGAGCTAAGACATTACAATACACCGCACATTGTTCGAAAAAGGAGTGGGAAGAAGTACAATACTTTTTTTAATTTCCCACCCCTTTTTAACTACCCGGAATCCAAACTATATTAATACACCTATAAAAATATATACCATATATACACTTCATGAATATCTATATAAATATATAATTACGAAAATAAATATATACTACATACCATATATATATATATATATATATATATATATATATATATATATATATATATACACACATATACACTTCATAAAAATCTATACAAATATTTAATTACAAAATTAAATATATATATACTACATTCCATATATATACTTCATAAATATCTATATAAATATATAATTACAAAAATAAATATCTACTACATACCTATCCCTGTAAATATGAAGATATCTGTCCCCATAAATAAATATATACCATATATACCATATACTAATTTAGTTCTAATATAACAATCAACCCTATTCTATTTATCCCTCATCATCCTCCGTTGACATACTTCCTCTTCTATATACTTGTTTAAAAATATTTTTTGTACCTTTTTTTAAACAGATTTATATTTGCACTTTGTTTTATTTCTGTCTCCAGTCTGTTCCATAAAGTCACCCCACAGCTCGATACGCACATGCTTTTCATATTTGTTCGAACCTTTGGTTTTTTAAAATTTAGGTCTCCCCTTAGATTATATCCCCCCTCTCTCTCACTAAACATTCCTTGTATATTTTTCGGCAATAGATTATTTCTTGCTTTGTACATTATTTGTGCTGTTCTGAATTTGACCAGATCCATAAATTTCAACATGTGTGATTTTATGAATAGTGAGTTTGTGTGATCTCTGTATCCTGTTTTGTTTATTGTCCTTATTGCTCTTTTCTGTATTGTACATATTGGCTGCAGAGTGGTTTTGTAGGTGTTTCCCCAGATTTCGACGCAGTAAGTCAGATATGGCAAAAATAATGAATAATATAGAGTATGCAAAGATTTGCAATCAAGAATATCTTTTGTTTTCCACAGAATTGCCGAGCACTTTGCCAGTTTTGCTCGTACATATCCTACATGAGGTTTCCAGCAGACTTTATGATCCAAAATCACACCAAGAAATTTAATTTCCTGTACCATTTCTATCTTAGTATTGTCTATTATCAATTCTACATTACAATCTATTTTGTGTCTCCCAAACAACATGATCTTTGTTTTGCTTAGATTTAATGATAATTTATTTTTGTCAAACCATAGTTTTAGTTTATTTATTTCAGTTGTGATTGTCTCCGAAGTCTGCTGCAAATTCTCACCGGAACAAAAAATATTGGTGTCATCTGCAAACAAAACAAATTTCAGTACTGGCGAAATTGTACATATGTCATTGATATATATTATGAATAATTTCGGACCTAATATTGACCCCTGTGGTACCCCGCGTGTAATGTTCATGAAATCAGATTTATGGTCACCTATCTGCACAAACTGTTGCCTGTTTCTTAGATAGCTCGACAGCCAGCTCCACCCAACTCCCCTAACACCACACTTTTCTAGTTTACTTCATAATATACTATGATCAATAGTATTGAATGCTTTTTTTAGGTCCACAAATACTCCAATTGCTATTTTTTTTTATTGTCTATACATTTTGTGATTTCCTCTATTAGTTCCATTAGTGCCATCAATGTTGATCTGTCCGTTCTGAATCCATATTGACTGTCCGTAAGGAGGTTGTGTTTTTCAATGAATTTGTCCAGTCTATCTGAAAAAAAGTTTTTCGAGTATTTTGGAGAATTGGGGGAGTAAAGAAACAGGCCTCTAGTTTGTGAAATGGTGTCTATCTCCGGTTTTAAACAATGGTATCACTTTTGCAATTTTCATTTTGTCTGGAAATGTACCTGATTGAAAAGATAAATTGCAGATGTGGGTGAGTGGTTTCACAATTCCCTCAATAACTGTCTTTACTGTTAACATATGTATATCATTCCAGTCTGCAGATGTTTTGTTTTTACATTTTCTTACAATTTGGATAACTTCTTCCTCATCAGTTGCAGTTAGAAAAATTGTACTTGGATTTCTATCCCCCATATCTTCTATTTCCCCACATTGTGTTGTCTCAGGTTCCTTTATTTTTGCCGCTAAATCTGGTCCCACATTTACAAAGAATTGATTAAAACCATTCACCACATCCTCCATATTATTTATGGTCTTATCATTTTCAGTGTAGTACTCCGGGTAATTTGTAATTTTGGATCCATTTCTCACAATACCATTTAGTACAGTCCATATACCTTTAATATTGTTTTTATTTTTCTCCACTAATTTATTATAATAGTCTTTCTTACATATCCTCATAATATTAGTTAATTTATTTTTATATTTTTTATATTTTTCCTCTGCCTCTATAGTTCGATGCTTTAAGAATTGTCTGTATAATATATTTTTCTTTTTGCAGGCATTTTGTAGCCCCTTGGTGACCCACGGACTATTTGTATATTTATGTATATTACTGTATTTCTTTATAGGACAATTTTTATTATATAGTTCATTGAGTATTATTAAAAATTCCTCATATGCTTTATCAACATCTTTTTCTTTATAAACTACATTCCAGTCCTGTATCATTAAGTCATTTTTTAGTGCAATCATGGTTTCTTCAGTTTTTACTCTTTTATATATTTATAATTTTTAATATCCTTTTTCTTGCTATAATTACAGTAATATACATTAAAAATAGGTAGGTGGTCACTGATGTCTGTTAATAGTAGTCCACTCTCTGTATTATTTTCCAGGATATTAGTAAATATATTATCTATTAAAGTGGTGCTGTGAGAAGTGATCCTGCTTGGTCTAGTAATAGTTGGATACAGTCCCATACTGAACATTGAATTAATGAACTCTTCTGTAATTTTGTGTTTCTTATGATTAAAGAGGTCGATGTTAAAATCACCACAGATGTATATGACCTTCTGTGTTGATTTTATAAACATACTTTCCATCCAATCTATAAAAACTTCTATGCTTGATCCAGGAGATCTGTATATACAGCTCACCATTATATTTTTCATTTTTTCACAACATATTTCTACTGTAATATTTCTAACTGCAACTGATGAGGAAGAAATTATCCAAATTGTAAGAAAATGTAAAAACAAAACCTCTGCAGACTGAAATGATATAGACATGTTAACAGTAAAGACAGTTATTGAGGGAATTGTGAAACCACTCACCCACATCTGCAATTTATCTTTTCAATCAGGTACATTTCCAGACAAAATGAAAATTGCAAAAGTGATACCATTGTTTAAAACCGGAGATAGACACCATTTCACAAACTAGAGGCCTGTTTCTTTACTCCCCCAATTCTCCAAAATACTCGAAAAACTTTTTTTCAGATAGACTGGACAAATTCATTGAAAAACACAACCTCCTTACAGAAAGTCAATATGGATTCAGAACTGACAGATCAACATCGATGGCACTAATGGAACTAATAGAGGAAATCACAAAATGTATAGACAGTAAAAAAATAGCAATTGGAGTATTTGTGGACCTAAAAAAAGCATTCGATACTATTGATCATAGTATATTATTAAGTAAACTAGAAAAGTGTGGTGTTAGGGGAGTTGGGTGGAGCTGGCTGTCGAGCTATCTAAGAAACAGGCAACAGTTTGTGCAGATAGGTGACCATAAATCTGATTTCATGAACATTACATGCGGGGTACCACAGGGGTCAATATTAGGCCCGAAATTCATTCATTCATTCATTCATTCATTCATTCATTCATTATCTCTAGCCGCTTTATCCTTCTACAGGGTCGCAGGCAAGCTGGAGCCTATCCCAGCTGACTACGGGCGAAAGGCGGGGTACACCCTGGACAAGTCGCCAGGTCATCACAGGGCTGACACATAGACACAGACAACCATTCACACTCACATTCACACCTATGGTCAATTTAGAGTCACCAGTTAACCTAACCTGCATGTCTTTGGACTGTGGGGGAAACCGGAGCACCCGGAGGAAACCCACGCGGACACGGGGAGAACATGCAAACTCCGCACAGAAAGGTCCTCGCCGGCCACGGGGCTCGAACCCGGACCTTCTTGCTGTGAGGCGACAGCGCTAACCACTACACCACCGTGCCGCCCACGGTCCGAAATTATTCATAATATATATCAATGACATATGTACAATTTCGCAAGTACTGAAATTTGTTTTGTTTGCAGATGACACCAATATTTTTTGTTCCGGTGAGAATTTGCAGCAGACTTTAGAGATAATCACAACTGAAATAAATAAACTAAAACTATGCTTTGACAAAAATAAATTATCATTAAATCTAAGCAAAACAAAGATCATGTTGTTTGGGAGACACAAAATAGATTGTAATGTAGAATTGATAATAGACAATACTAAGATAGAAATGGTACAGGAAATTAAATTTCTTGGTGTGATTTTGGATCATAAAGTCTGCTGGAAACCTCATGTAGAATATGTACGAGCAAAACTGGCAAAGTGCTCAGCAATTCTGTGGAAAACAAAAGATATTCTTGATTGCAAATCTTTGCATACTCTATATTATTCATTATTTTTGCCATATCTGACTTATTGTGTCGAAGTCTGGGGAAACACCTACATAACCACTCTGCAGCCGATATGTACAATACAGAAAAGAGCAATAAGGACAATAAACAAAACAGGATACAGAGATCACACAAACTCACTATTCATAAAATCACACATGTTGAAATGTATGGATCTGGTCAAATTCAGAACAGCACAAATAATGTACAAGGCAAGAAATAATCTATTGCCGAAAAATATACAAGGAATGTTTAGTGAGAGAGAGGGGGGATATAATCTAAGGGGAGACCTAAATTTTAAAAAACCAAAAGGTTAGAACAAATATGAAAAGCATGTGCGTATCGAGCTGTGGGGTAACTTTATGGAACAGACTGGAGACAGAAATAAAACAAAGTGCAAATATAAATCTGTTTAAAAAAAAGGTACAAAAATATTTTTAAACACGTATGTTGAAGAGGAAGTATGTTAACAGAGGATGATGAGGGATAAATAGTATAGGGTTGATTGTTATATTAGAACTAAATTAGTATATGGTATATATGGTATATATTTATTTATGGGGACAGATATCTTCATATTTACAGGGATAGGTATGTAGTAGATATTTATTTTTGTAATTATATATTTATATAGATATTATGAAGTGTATATATGGTATATAGTATATATATATTTTTGTAATTATATATTTATATAGATATTTATGAAGTGTATATACGGAATGTAGTATATATTTAATTTTGTAATTAAATATTTATATGGATATTTATGAAGTGTATGTATATGTATGTATATATGTGTATATGTATCTATATATGTATGTGTGTGTATATATGTATGTATGTATGTATGTATGTATGTATGTATGTATGTGTGTATATATATTATGTAGTATATATTTATTTTTGTAATTATATATTTATATAGATATTCATGAAGTTTATATATGGTATATATTTTTATGGGTGTATTGATGTAGTTTGGATTTCGGGGTAGTTAAAAAGGGGTGGGAAATTAAAAAAAAGTGTACTTCTTCCCACTCCTTTTTTGAACAATGTGCGGTGTATTGTAATGTCTTAGCTCTTTATGTTATTTTATTTATTCTTTTTTTGTCACTTTCTCATTTTCTTTCTTTTGTATGTACAAATAGTTACATAGATTTTTATACATGTTCGAAATAAATAAATTCAAAATTCAAATTCAAATTTAATACACTCCATCCAATCATCAACAGCTACCGTCATTTTATTATTAATTTTATATTCCAAACTATTATCAACATATATTGCCACTCCCCCTCCTTTTTTGTTCTTTCTATTGATATAATTTAATTCATACCCGTTTAGCTCAAAATCTACTCCCATCTCGTCGATCCAAGTTTCTGATATGGCTATTATATTGAATGGAGTATTGAACTGACTGAGATATTCCTTCATTTTATGGAAATTGGCATACAGACTTCTGGTATTGAAATGAATAATTGATATCTTATTTCCGTCTCTGATCTTTGCATTGTATTGATTTTCAGTATAATACCGGCAGCTGATATTGATGTTGCTGAAAAGATTATTTTCCGGATCAATATTATTTTCCATATCTTGTGTTTTGTGCTCAGTTTAAAGGAAAGTGTCCAGTTCTTGTGTCCAGTGTCCAGTGTCCAATCCTTGTGTCATGATTGTAAATTGCTTTATTTGGCTCCCTCAGAATTTGTCCAGTTCCCCAATATCTCGGGTGACCAAGATCTTGGCCTCTTCTGGAGATCCCTTCAGCTTGATGAATATCTTGCAGTTTTGTGTCCAAGTGTTCTGGATTTTCTCCTGTTTCCTCAGGAGTCTCGCCTTTCTTGCAATGTCTGCATTTTTTTTTGTTAAGTGCTCATTTAAAAAAAACGTCTGAGCCTTTCAGTTTCCTCCCTTGTTTTAACAGTTGCATCTTATGCTTTCTGTTGGCAAATCTCATTATTACAGCCGGTTTGCCTGTGTTGCTTCTCCGTGGGAGAGGGTGACATGCTTCAGTGTTAGTGCTTTTTACCTCAATCCCCTTGGAGTGCAGGAATGCTAACACCTGTTGCTCCACAGAGTTAGCATCCTCCTCGTTCTGCTCCTCTCCGTCTCCTCTCGCCACTGCTCCAGCATAGGACCGGGGTTGAATCTGCAGTCCAGTCACAATGATGTCATTTATCCGGATGTACTGCTCCAGCTCCTCCACTCGGTTCTCGAGAATGGCGATCCTCTTTGCCTTCTCCGTGTTCTGCAGCCTCAGAGCTTTGACCTCTTCTACCAGGTCCAGGATGGTCTTCTGCTGCATCCTGACAGCAGAGATTTCTTCACCCAGAAAGTCGAGGGATTTTTTAATGTCGTCAATCTCCTCGACCGTAGGAGCTCTCTTCGGGGGCATTGCATTGGTTGTTGTTATGTGGCCCATTCCCGCGCAACCTCTCGGTCCGCTCTCGCGCAGCCTCTCTCGCGCAGCCTCGCTGACTATTACATGCCTTGCTCTTGGAGTGATCTTTGTTGGTCAACCACTTCTAGGGAGGATAACAATGGTCTTGAATTTCCTCCATTTGTACACAATCTGTCTGACTGTGGATTGGTGGAGTCCAAACTCTTTATAGATGGTTTTGTAACCTTTTCCAGCCTGAAGAGCATCAACAATGCTTTTTCTGAGGTCTTCAGAAATCTCCTTTGTTCATGTTATGATACACTTCCACAAACATGTGTTGTGAAGATCAGACTTTGATAGATCCCTGTTCTTTAAATAAAACAGGGTGCCCACTCACACCTGATCATCATCCCACTGATTGAAAACACCTGACTCTAATTTCACCTTCAAATTAACTGCTAATCCTAGAGGTTCACATACTTTTGCCACTCACATATATGTAATATTGGATCATTTTCCTCAATAAATAAATGACCAAGTATAATAATTTTGTCTCATTTGTTTAACTGGGTCCTCTTTATTTACTTTTAGGACTTGTGTGAAAATCTGATGATGTTTTAGGTCATATTTGTGCAGAAATATAGAAAATTCTAAAGGGTTCACAAACTTTCAAGCACCACTGTAAGCCGTGCTGCCATGTTTTTTTTAGAAAGAAGAGGCTTTCTTCAGGCAACCCTTCCAAACAAGCCATACTTGCGCAGTCTTTTTTCTAATTGTATTGTCATGAACTTTAACATTTAACATGCTAATTGTGGCCTGTAGAGTCTTAGCCCATGTTTACATTAGACCGTATCAGCGGATCATCAGATTAACGTTTTTAAAACGATTAGTGTGCACACAGCAACGCCAATACACAATTCGCGTGCACACAGCAACGCCAATACACGGATACGCTCGGCTCCGCAGGCATCCTGCGCTCCAAATCACTCCGCCCTGAACAGCGAGTGCCCTCTGGAGGGTGCGCACTCCGGCCCTGCGCAGCTCACACAGCGCGCGAGTGAAGTGCACAAGCCACGATTCGGGACTGAGCCGCTGTGTGTGTGATCCCAGCGCATATCACTTACTACTTGCAAGTGGAAGGATGGCAAGCCTAAAGACAATCATAACTACACAATTGGCAGTATTTGCATCAGTATTTGCAGTATTTTCATACTTTTATACTCTTTAATGAAAGGTGATACAAGGCGGAAGTCCGCGCCGTTTTTCAGCAGTCGTGTCACATGACCAACGCCAGCGAATCAGGAAGGTGGATGTCACAGTGATGTTGTCCAATGAGACGCCAGCTAGAGCTCAGCACAGCGTATCCGCGTATTCTGAATGTTTACACAGCACCGGAGCTGACACGATCTGGATTGAATACGTGGACGCTGGCGGATTCCCGTTTCCCGGCATTTCCAGGCGGTTTAATGTAAACAGACAGTGCATCCACGAAGAAAACGAGACAGATATGGTCTAATGTAAACGTAGCCCTAGATGTAGTTCTTGCGTTATTGGCAATTTCTCTGTGTATTGCACGGTCTGACCTTGGAGTAAATTCTCTGGGACGTCCACTCTGTTTTGAGTTCAGCTGTTTTGAATGTTTTCCACTTCTGAATAATCTTTTTCACAGTAGAATGATGGATTTCAAATTGTTTGGAAATGGTCTTATAACCCTTCCCAGACTGATGTGTAGCAACAATTGCTTCTCTAAGCTCATTGCTGATGTCTTTCCTCCTTGGAATTGTGTTAACATACACCTGAGTGCTCCAGACCAGCAAACTGCCAAAACTTCTACTTTTTAAGAGGTGGCCACACTTGCTGATGATCAATTAATCAAATTCATTTAATCAGCAACACCTGGCTGCTAATTGTCTTCATAATGTCTATAGAAGCAGTAAGGGTATACTTAATTTTTCACACACTGCTACTGCATTTTTGACTTACTTTGTGTTAAATAAATAATGACAGCGTGAATATGTCATGTGTTATTGGTCATCTGAGGTTGTATTTGCGTAATTTTAAGACCTGATAAGGACCAGATGATTTATTATTATGTCCTGACCCTTAAAACCTAGACTTGAAAGAGGGTGTACTTCCTTTTTCACATGACTGTACAACCCTGATTCCAAAAAAGTTGGGACAAAGTACAAATTGTAAATAAAAACGGAATGCAATGATGTGGAAGTTTCAAAATTCCATATTTTATTCAGAATAGAACATAGATGACATATCAAATGTTTAAACTGAGAAAATGTATCATTTAAAGAGAAAAATTAGGTGATTTTAAATTTCATGACAGCAACACATCTCAAAAAAGTTGGGACAAGGCCATGTTTACCACTGTGAGACATCCCCTTTTCTCTTTACAACAGTCTGTAAACGTCTGGGGACTGAGGAGACAAGTTGCTCAAGTTTAGGGATAGGAATGTTAACCCATTCTTGTCTAATGTAGGATTCTAGTTGCTCAACTGTCTTAGGTCTTTTTTGTCGTATCTTCCGTTTTATGATGCGCCAAATGTTTTCTATGGGTGAAAGATCTGGACTGCAGGCTGGCCAGTTCAGTACCCGGACCCTTCTTCTACGCAGCCATGATGCTGTAATTGATGCAGTATGTGGTTTGGCATTGTCATGTTGGAAAACGCAAGGTCTTCCCTGAAAGAGACGTCATTTGGATGGGAGCATATGTTGCTCTAGAACCTGGATATACCTTTCAGCATTGATGGTGTCTTTCCAGATGTGTAAGCTGCCCATGCCACACGCACTAATGCAACCCCATACCATCAGAGATGCAGGCTTCTGAACTGAGCGCTGATAACAACTTGGGTCGTCCTTCTCCTCTTTAGTCCGAATGACACGGCGTCCCTGATTTCCATAAAGAAGTTCAAATTTTGATTTGTCTGACCACAGAACAGTTTTCCACTTTGCCACAGTCCATTTTAAATGAGCCTTGACCCAGAGAAGACGTCTGCGCTTCTGGATCATGTTTCGATACGGCTTCTTCTTTGAACTATAGAGTTTTAGCTGGCAACGGCGGATGGCACAGTGAATTGTGTTCACAGATAATGTTCTCTGGAAATATTCCTGAGCCCATTTTGTGATTTCCAATACAGAAGCATGCCTGTATGTGATGCAGTGCCATCTAAGGGCCCGAAGATCACGGGCACCTAGTATGGTTTTCCGGCCTTGACCCTTACGCACAGAGATTCTTCCAGATTCTTTGAATCTTTTAATGATATTTTGCACTGTAGATGATGATATGTTCAAACTCTTTGCAATTTTACACTGTCGAACTCCTTTCTGATATTGCTCCACTATTTGTCGGTGCAGAATTAGGGGGATTGGTGATCCTCTTCCCATCTTTACTTCTGAGAGCCGCTGCCACTCCAAGATGCTCTTTTTATACCCAGTCATGTTAATGACCTATTGCCAATTGACCTAATGAGTTGCAATTTGGTCCTCCAGCTGTTCCTTTTTTGTACCTTTAACTTTTCCAGCCTCTTATTGCCCCTGTCCCAACTTTTTTGAGATGTGTTGCTGTCATGAAATTTCAAATGAGCCAATATTTGGCATGAAATTTCAAAATGTCTCACTTTTGACATTTGATATGTTGTCTATGTTCTATTGTGAATACAATATCAGTTTTTGAGATTTGTAAATTATTGCATTCCGTTTTTATTTACAATTTGTACTTTGTCCCAACTTTTTTGGAATCGGGGTTGTACGTTATGTAAAATGTGTGTGTGCATATGTGCGTGTGTGTTTAGCTGGAGGTTTTGAGTGTACTCCGGAGCGGTGTGGAGAGAGCCGAAATGAGGACTATGCATGCCAGTGTTCAGAGGACTGTTTGGAGAAGGGAGACTGCTGCACCAACTACAAAGCTCTCTGCAAAGGTCAGACATGAGAGCTCTCACACAGACACACAAGCTGTATGTCTAAATACTTTCTAGAATGTATGTGTGTGTGGTGTGTAGGTGAGAGTCAGTGGGTGGATGGAGACTGTGAGGAGATTAAAGCCCCAGAATGTCCTGCAGGGTGAGTGATAGAATTTTCCCAACACACAAAAAACCCCTCTTGTCCATGATTTATTAAAGGTTTATGCTTGTAAAACCTAACAAAAATGTGCAGCAGGATCACGCCTTTTACTTGCACACAAATTTTGTGTATTTTGTTTTCTGAGAATTAAATTTTTAATGAGGAATCTCTATCTAAAGGTATAAAATATGTACAGTGGCATCAATGTACGTAAATACATCATTTTTGCACCCACGATAAGATTTACAGTGGATTGGAGCTCACTTTGGGAACCGATACTGTGTAAATGAATACCACCAAAGGTTCATCCAGTACCAACAGCATTTAAACAGAGAATTTTATTCACATGTACCTTATGAGCAGAACACATGTTTACACACCTTAAGTTGAAGTTCATTTATAGGTTGAACACTGCAATCAGCAATTATACTGGAGTTTAAATGTTTTATTTCAGATTTGAGCTTCTCACAGCTATTGAAAACAACTTGCACATGTAAAAACTTCTATTGACATCAGTCACATTCTCTTGATACCAGTTAATGAGGATCCAAGTAAATCATGGCTGAAGAATGAGATATAATTTGGAAATTATATTAAATAATTAATAATGAGACCGTCAATGATGGCGTAGCTCACTCCAGCCCTGTCTAGTCCAGAAGGAATGATCTAAAGTGGGCCACCTTGTGCAATAAATGTTGCAAGCTATATACACTCTATACAAGCTATATATAGAAGCTAGGAATACCGACCTATTTCCCAGAAAGGATCCAAAATGGCGAGGAATTGACCGAGAAGAAGCGATTTTTGTTGAACTGGTCATTTATGTTTAATTAGTCCATAACTTAATTTGGGTGGAAGTTATATGCACCCTAGGTACCCCTACCTTCATGCCAGAAATAATCAAAATCAGTGAAGAATTGAGGGAGAAGAAGCGATTTGTGTGGAAACTGCTCGTTAGAACTTGATTACTACATACTGTATCTTCATTATTAATTGCAATTATGCAAATTTATGTAGAAGCTATATGCAACCCAAGTAGACCTATCTTCCTGCCAAAAAGAATAAAAATCGGTGAAGAATTGAGAGAGAAGAAGCGATTTTTGTGAAATGTGGATGACGCCGGACGGATGATGGATGGACAGTACATGATGGTGTAAACTCATCGCCTGTTGGCTGGATGAACTAACTAGAAGGGCACTGAGAGAGCCCAGACCTCCGCCAAGGACAATAATCTGCAACCGCAACTACATTACATTTCTGGAATTGTTTGCCTAAGTGTGTATCCTAGAAGATTACTCTTACATATTGAATGTGATATAGAGTCACCATATTTCTACACTGGCTATAATTTGTCACTCGTGAACTTTGCTACCATTTACTGGATTTTAAGATGTATGGCATTTTTGAGCGCAAACTTCCACTAAAGTCAAATGCCGAATCTCACAACATTAGCAAAAGTGAAACTAAATTCGTGGATCTGCTCCATGACTCGGATCTGCTCCAAAATTTATTGCATTCTTCCTTGGCCCATGCTACACCCTTCCACCAAGTTACATGGAAATTGGGCTGGTAGGTCCTGCTTAAAGTTATACAAACACAAACTGTACCGAAAACACAACCTCCTTGGTAGAGTTAAACATACTAATTCAATAAGGAAACGTAAATTTTGATGGAACTGCTCATTCTCAGATCCTAATGTGACTCCAAATGAGTGTTTTATCAAAGGAAGGTACAGTTGGAGGGTAAAAATGTCAAGGCTACAGTTAAACCACTCATAGGCACTATTTGTGATGTATTACTGTTATATGATGTACCGTATTAGTATTTACAATTAGGTAATTTCAACAAAATGCTGAAATATGCAATATAATAGGTGTAAAATTTTGGACTAGCAATGTAAATATCAGTATATCAGCACTGAAATCCATCTCACACACATCCGTAGATAATTGTATAATTTATAACACAATACCAGTGCATTCAGCAGTCAGTTCTCTGAGTCGTAACTGTTGTATTTTCTCCATGCAGATTTGTGCGTCCTCCTCTCTTCATCATCTCTCTGGACGGATTCCGTGCCTCCTACATTAAGAAAGGAAAACCTGTCATTCCCACCATCCATAAACTGAGTATGAATCATCTTCAGACTTACTATGGATTACTGAGGATTACTATGTGTGAAAATACAAGACTTAATTCATGAGCTTGCACTGACCATTCCCTCTCCACTGGACAGTTGTGGTAATATTTCTACAGGGAAAGTTCTAGTATTCATCGTTTGGTTATGAATGCTGCTTAAGGTGATTTTCTTGGTGCTTGAGTTAGATTATTCAAATCATATGCATGTAGTTTATGCCTTTGAGGACCCCAGATTTTCTTGAGTAGATGTGTCTGAGACTGGATAAGCACTTGCCTTTAAGCACAGAAAAAATCAGCGGCTAGAAAATGCTGACCGAAGAAGCACAGGTTAAAGTATTATATTTAATGTTGGCCTTAAATGGCATTCCATAGTTTTATAATGTATTTACAAGTCAAAAACAGACATTTCATTTGGACATATTATGGTTACACAATGTTGTAGTCGAGTCACTAAACCTCGAGTCTGAGTCCAGTCTCGAGTCCCCAGTGTTCAAGTTCGAGTCAAGTCCAAGTCATTAAAGAAAATTTCGAGTCGAGTTCGAGAACAAGACTCCAACCGCTCCATTTGACGGTGGCTGTTGCTGCCTTTATGTGAAAGCATCTCTGCTACTGTGTTGGATTAACGTTACTGCTCAACTGCCCCATTTTAGTTAACAGGCTACAGATAAAAAGCTTGTTCATCGCTCAGCAAGCCCCGCCCACTATCAACAGGGCAAATAACATGAGAGAGGGTTAACACTCGCTAGTTCATCGCTCAGCAAGCAAGCTCCTCTATCAACAGAGCAATGAACATAGTGTGTCACTTCCTTCTCTGGGTGGCGTCTGTTTCAGAATTGCGGGACCTGAGACTGGTCTCTGTTTTTGAGCAACTCCTTCAAATCTGGCACAACTATCTAAAGGTCTCTGCTTGATACCCTAATTACATCTAAGGTATCAATACTGCTCTGGTAAATTTAGTATTAACTCTACTTTTTCATTTTAGATGTGTTTTGTGCGTTTTTGTGGCATTTGTGTATTTGCAGGTGAACGCTAACTCTGCTACTCAGTGGGTCTAACCATACATGATGCGCTATGTCACATACATAGGTCACGTGCAGGGGTGTAGTGGGCATGATACGCGGGGGTACGCCGTCCACCCACTTCTCCCGAGGTGAGATTCAAAAAAAAAAAAAAGACAATAAATTTAAAGAAATACTCAAGTCTTTAAGAAGGAGTGCATGGTAGGGCTTAACCCAATGGCTGCATGTCATGTATTTTGTATACGCAGGTGCCTCAATCGCGCCAGACTAAATGCTTGATTTATTCTATTGGTGCCTCATCTCATCTCATTATCTCTAGCCGCTTTATCCTTCTACAGGGTCGCAGGCAAGCTGGAGCCTATCCCAGCTGACTACGGGCGAAAGGCGGGGTACACCCTGGACAAGTCGCCAGGTCATCACAGGGCTGACACATAGACACAGACAACCATTCACACTCACATTCACACCTACGGTCAATTTAGAGTCACCAGTTAACCTAACCTGCATGTCTTTGGACTGTGGGGGAAACCGGAGTACCCGGAGGAAACCCACGCGGACACGGGGAGAACATGCAAACTCCACACAGAAAGGCCCTCGCCGGCCACGGGGATCGAACCCAGGACCTTCTTGCTGTGAGGCGACAGCGCTAACCACTACACCACCGTGCCGCCCCTATTGGTGCCTTTTATAATAAATTTCAGCCCATTGCTGGTTTGTATGCGATGTGAGTGACGTGACTTTTTTTGAACTTCTGGACACATGCTGTAGCTGTTGCCACGGCAGTAAGTAGGCTAGTAAAAATATCGAATTCCGAATGCAGCTCAGCTCAAATGAACATGAATCGAACATGAACAAAGGTGTTTGTGTATCATAATTTCCAATATTTTGGCTTCACGCCTGATAGTCCATGTTAAACCTATGCAAGGTTTATGTTGAGTTCCAGCAGCAGAGTGGTGCTGTCTACGACGATGCATTCGGAAGGAGAAGGCGAATTTGTTCCTCTTTAGCCATTTCGGCATATTTATTGGAGACAAAATAAACCGCGGCTTTTCGCCATAACAGTTGGGCTGTACTGACAAACACGAATGAAAATTGCACACATAAAAATGTCTGAAAAAAGTGTCTTCTTGTGCCCTCTTGTGTTGTTAAAAGAACATAACATTTATACAAATCATTCATACCAAACATAGGCGACCAAACAAAGGCTACCACTTCTGACATGATATCAAATCAATGACGTCACGAATCGCGTACCCCCACTTTAAAAATCTCCACTACACCACTGGTCACGTGTGCTACTTCTTCATCCTCTCATGTTGGACTGAGGGTAGACTGGAAGCTTCAGTGGCTCAGGATCACCTCTTGAGGAATAAAGTGGTATTGCGAGACAGACGATGCATCCTGTCTCGAGGCTAGCTGGTTAGCATGTCTTTGACAGAACATCAAAGCTGTTATTTATTCACCTTCGGGTGATAATTTTGGTTAATTTTTTTTTTTTTAAATTAAAATTCTTACAAATTCTTACTTATAGTACCTTTAAGGGATCTGGTTGCAACTTCTGGTTGTAGCAACATTAAATGACATGTTACACTTTACAGGTTTTAATTACCTCGCCCGCGACAGAGTAAGTGGGGCGAGGTATTGTAATCAGTGCTCTTTGTTTGTTTGTGTGTCTGCCTGTTAACAATCTAGCGTCTAGACGGTTGCACCGATTGACTTCAGATTTTCAGGGTTGGTGGGGAATGGTCCGTAGATTACCTGATTAAATTTTGGAGGTAATCGGGTCAAGGTCACTGGAAAGGTCAACCTTTTGGTCAAAATAACATATTTTCCATTATAACTCAAAAACAGTTGCCGATAGACAAATGTTTACTTTTATGAGCATATAGCAACTTCCATATGGCCTTTCATTTGACACCATGATCTTTGACCTTGAGTGACCTTGAAAGGTCAAACTCAAGGTCACGGATTTTCAGAGGGCTGTAACTTGAAAATGGTTGATGGTTGACAGATATTTACCATTATCAACATATAGGAAGTGCCATATGGGCTTTCATTTGGCACCAGGACCTTTGACCTTGAATGACTCTGAAATGTCAAACTCAAGGTCATGGATTTTCATAGGGCTATAACCTGACAGCTGATGATTGAGAAATATTACCGTTATCAACATCTAGGTATAAAATAAGTGCTGCAAGGTGAGGCTTGTTTTGCCTGGCAACACTTTTTTTTATGTTTTTAACTGTTAGAGTATTTATTTAAACAAGTATAAGTTCAGATATAAAGCATTTCTAAAAGTTATTAACATGGTAATAATTCCTTTTGTGTAAGAAAATGATGAAGTCAATGGCAACATTGATGTTGGCTTGTTTCACAACATGATAATGAAGGGTTTTAAACAATCTACATTTCTTTACCTTATCTTTCCTCATAATGTGAACTTTTATCACATTTTGAAATTCACTACATTGTTTCGTGTTGAATATATTTGTTTTATTTTATGGTTTCTGCTTTTTGATAGGAACATGTGGCACACGCTCTCCTCATATGAGACCAGTGTACCCTTCGAAAACATTTCCCAACCTGTACACACTCGCCACGGTAAACACTAATGTAACTTTTTCCCTTAAAGATTCTCACAGAAAAAAAAAATAAATAAAAATAAAATTAAAAAAAAAATGCATTGATGTTTCTGTGTGGTTTGGTTCAGGGGCTGTACCCGGAGTCTCACGGCATTGTGTGTAACTCCATGTACGACCCAGTGTTTGATGCGAACTTCAATCTGCGTGGGAGAGAGAAGCTCAATCATCGCTGGTGGGGTGGGCAACCTGTGAGTTCAGTCTCCTCCCCTTTATCAGTAATCATCAGAATTTACAAATGCCATGCAGTGTAAGAATTACTAAATGTATGATTGGATTAAAATAGTACAGCATAGATACAATTGTATTTCAACAGTGATCACAATTGTCTATTTTTTTTTTTTTCTGACTCCTTCTCCCCACAGATCTGGATAACAGCAGAGAAGCAGGGGGTGAAAGCAGCAACATTCTTCTGGCCTTGGTGAGCAAAACAACATGCAGCATATATACAGTGGATATAAAAAGTGTACACACCCCATTAAAATGATCGGTTTTTCTGATGTAAAAAAAAATGAGACCATGATAAATAATTTCAAAACTTTTCCCACCTTTAATGTGACCTATAACCTGTACAATTCAATTGAAAAACAAACAAATCTCTTAGAGGGAAAAACATAAAAAAACAAACAAAAAAAACATACAATAAGCTGGTTGCATAAGTGTATACACCCTTAAACTAATATTTTGTTGAAGCACCTTTTGATTTAATTACAGCATTCAGTCATTTTGGGTTCACAGCTGCCATCAATTAAAATGACTCTGATTAACCCCAAATAAAGTTCAGACATTTACTCAGTTGCATCCTCCAGCAAAAGCCAGGGTTCACAGAGAGCTTACAAAGCATCAAAGGGATCTCATTGTTGAAAGGTATCAGTCAGGAGAAGGGGACAAAAACATTTCCACAGCATTAGATATACCATGGAGCACAGTGAAAATAGTTATCAAGAAGTGGAGAAGATATGGGACAACAGTGACATTACCGAGAACTGGACGTCCCTCCAAAATTGATGAAAAGACAAGATGAAAACTGGTCAGGGAGGCTGCCAAGAGGCCTACAGCAACACTGCAGGAGCTGCAGGAATTTATGGCAAGTACTGGTTGTGTACTACATGTGACAACAATTTCCTGTATTCTCC
The DNA here is from genome assembly GCF_027579695.1 of Neoarius graeffei. NCBI lineage: Eukaryota > Metazoa > Chordata > Actinopteri > Siluriformes > Ariidae > Neoarius > Neoarius graeffei. Next base: position 104,584,733 of record NC_083570.1, read on the forward strand.
ATATGTCTGGACTATGAGGTAGGGTCAAAGAAAAACATCCAGACCCGGCTAAATTTTGCAAAAAAAAAAAACCATCAACTCTCCCAAAAGCATGTGGGAAAATATGTTATGGTCTGATGAAACCAAGGTTGAACTTTTTGGCCTCAATTCCAAAAGGTATGTTTGGCACAAAACACTGCGCGTCACCAAAAGAACACCGTACCTACGGTGAAGCACGGTGGTGGCAGCATCATGTTTTGGAGTTGTTTTTCTTCAGCTGGAACAGGGGCTTTTGTCAAGGTGGAGGGAATTATGAACAGTTCTAAATACCAGTCAATTTTGGCCCCAAACCTTCAGGTGTCTGCTAGAAAGTTGAAGATGAAGAGGAATTTCATCTTTCAGCATGACAGTGACCCCAAAAAAAGTTTTGGAATGGCCCAGCCAGAGCCCAGACCTAAATCCAATTGAAAATCTGTGTGGTGACCTGAAGAGGGCTGTGCACAAGAGACGCCCTCGCAATCTGACAGATTTGGAGCGCTTTTGCAAGGAAGAGTGATCAAATATTGCCAAGTCTAGATGTGGCAGGCTGATAGACTCTGACCCAAAAAGACTGAATGCTGTAATTAAACCAAAAGGTGCTTCAGGGCAATTCCATGTAAATGTCAACCTCACCATGCAAAAATAAAGCAACATGTAATACATCAAAACCACTCCCAGAGATATCACCTAGGCCTGTATTTTACAGATGTGAATTAGTTGAACCAATTTGTAACCAACCTAATGTGTCACTGTCAGTCTTTCTTTCTTATAATGTAAACCCCAAGCTAAAATCAACTTTGATCATGTACAATTCTATATTATTGCCACAAGCCACAGAAATGTATGCAAAAATCCACAAAACAGCAAAACAATAGCCATCCTAAATATTATTTAAGAACTTTGATAGTTTTAGCTGATATTTAGAGAGTTTTTCAAAGGGTTATGGTAGTTAAATTGCTGATTTTCTAAACATAAGCCATGTCTATTTCAGACGTGTCACATCCATAACGGAATTTCGTCACATCCATAACGCTGACTTTTCCTTCCGAAACTCTGCATGAAATACAAAATATTTTAAACAAAGATTTTTTAATATTCACCTTGGACCCCTCTATCAAATGGATATCTCCATTTCAACATTAGATTTACGATTTCACAGAGTTTGATAAAAATGTACAGTCACCCAAGAAAAGTGATACTTTTTCTGTCACATCCATAACGCATCTTTTATTGGCATTTTCTGGCATGCCCTAGATGTACTATGGGAATTGTTCTTGTTCTATCACTTCTCCAGTATGCTACAGCCTTAAAATATGCAACACCTGTTTAAATATTGGGAGACAATAAAACATGCACTGGGTCATTTGTTGCCATTTTGAGTTCAAGTGTCACGTCCATAACGCTGGAATTGCCCTTCAACAAAGTATTAGTTTAAAGGTGTGCACACTTATGCAACCAGCTTATTGTATGGGTTTTTTTTTATTATTATTTATGTTTTCCCCCTAACAGATTTGCTTGTTTTTCAATTGAATTGTACAGGTTATAGGTCACATTAAAGGTGGGAAATGTTTTTAAATTATTTATCATGGTCTCATTTTTTTTACATCAGAAAAACCTATCATTTTAACAGGGTGTGTACACTTTTTATATCCACTGTAGTACAGGATAGCATCAGCCTGTATAACTACACTGTGATTTATAAACTCTGAGAAATAAGGGTTTCCTTAGAGATTCTTTGGATGGTTAATGGGTCTGCCTTTCCAAAGCAGAACCTTATCCAAAAGTGAAATTCTTTGTTGTCATGTTCTACATACAATAGATTATCCAAGGATTCTTTTTGAGGTATAAATCATGAAACGTGTGTGTACTTTATGCTTGAGCAGATTAAAGATAGCAGTTAAACTGGAAGATTTAAATGGCAGAAAACATGTCTACAGTTTTAAAGGCCTTAGACATGGCAACCAGCATGTCATGCATCTCTGCATGGTAAATATATTATAGCAACACTACAACTAGCACATGTGCAATGAGGACTGAAGTTGAGAGCTTTCCACTCAGAAGAGGGCAGGGTCGTGCCACTGGAGAATAACTGGATAAATCTATCATTTTACCCTGCATGACTTCCACTGATGGCTGTATTTAATTTGTGCTGACACAAATAGTTACTCTCACTTATGAGCTTTCGATTTTATTTTTCTTCTTCCTATTATTATTATTATCCTCCTAACGTTTTTCCAGATGATAAACCCTCAGTTTTCTACCAATTATAACCAAATTTCACATGAAGAACACCTCTGGGATGAATTAAGTTGCTATGACTTTTGGTGCTGATCTGGATCACTGAACCAGAATTATCCATGAAAAACAGGATTTTTTCCAGTCACTTATAACTGTCAATTTTCATGATTTTTTCAATCAGTTTTTTTTATTTTGCTCAACAAAATGACCTTCACCTTGACCTTCAATTGGCAAAGGTAAAAAAAAAAAAAGTCCCTCTCATGCCAGAATCTGGTCTTCCCAGGCAGTCTCCTGTCCCAGCACTAACTAACTCTTTAAGGCGTATGGGTGCGGTGCTGATCTCCATTTCGATAGCCATTGGCCTCTTGCCTATACAGCTAGGGTTACAGTGGGGGTCTAGTCCTCTGGTAACTGCGAGAGTTTGACTTCCCCACTCGCATCTGTATTGCAGCATGCCTTGGCAGACAGCAGTCAGTACTATTTTTTTCCCCTGCTGGCCAAAAGGCCCGAAGGGGGATTATGTCATAGCAATGTCTGTCTGTCCGTCCATCCATCCCAGGAATGGGTACTCACCCTCTAAAATCAACTCCTTTCACACTTTTTGGAGGAATTTCACAAAACCTGGCAGAAGGCTTTGTTATAGGACAGTAATATGCATATTGCAATTTCGTTTGCAATATATTGTAGTGGGGATATTGTGCTCTCAGAGCACTCTTGTTATGATGGTCTTTGGTATGATCCAACCGCGAGTAGAACTCACCATCTCCCAGTCAAGAGGCGGACACGCTAACCACAAGGCCAACTCGCGGTCAACTGACAAAGGTCAGCTAGTGCAAATTACTGGGACTTTAGTCACAGTCTCTATCTAGTTTTCTATTATTGTTATCGTTCTAGGGTTCATCGGTTTCATTTCTATACAAGTTATATCTAGGTATATACCATACACCTGGGGAATATAACTGTCGATCATGTAATAGAAAACACTTTCCGTAAGATATGTGCAATTCCCAACAACACTATTTTCTGAATTTGGTTGATCTCACTACCTCCTGGTATTCTCCCAAGGTACTCACTCAATCCCTTTTTTATCACCCCAAGTGCTCCAATTACGACTGGGATCATTTTAGTCTTCATACCCCACATTCTAGACGCTTCGATTTCCAGATCTTTGTATTTCGCTAACTTTTCAAATTCTTTCGTTGACACATTTCTGTCTGATGGAATGGTGATATCAATCAGGGTACATTGTTTGGTGCGATGGTGTTTGATGGTAATATCAGGCCTGTTGTTGCTTAAGGCTCTGTCAGTCATGATTGGCATGTCCCAAAGAATCGTGACCATGTTTTTTCTTCCACTGTTTTTGGTTGATGTTCATACCAGCTTTCTTTAATTTCAATATGGTAGTGTTTGAGGATATTTTGATGGATATAGGCAGCAACATTATTATACCTAGTTATGTACTCAGTTTTAGCCAACACTGGACATCCTGAAATAATATGATCGACTGTCTCTTGAAAAGATCCACATCGTCTGCACATAGGATCTGCGCCTGTTATGATCCGCCCCGGACTTCCACTCCGGAGAATCATTCTTCTACTGCAGTCAGCAGGGACACATCTGCCGAGCCTGCCCGCTAAAAGGACAAGCCCACCAGTGAATCGAGGGGCCCTGGTGGGCAATGCTCGGAACCAGTCCCCTGCTGACTGACCGTTGCTCCCCGTCATCATCACTCTCAACAACCGGCATCACCATCTTCAGGCACTCGTCGGCTCAGGGGCGGACAGGAACCTGATCTGCTCCGCCACCACCAAGGATCTCGGAATCCCATTACTCGCCCTCGAGGTCCCTCTCACCATCCTGACACACAATGGCACTGGCTTGACCACCATCACTCACCTCACCACCCCGCTCACCCCAAGGATTTCAGGTAATCACTCCAAAACTATACAACTTCACGTCATGAATAACCCTCACGTTCCCGTTATTCTTGGATTACTCTGGTTGATGCAGCACAACCCCCACCTAAACTGGACTGACCACACCATCTTAGGCTGGAGTCCTTCCTGCCTGGCCTCCTGCCTGAACTCCGCTCTATCTCCCGCCATACCACCTCTGCCCTCAGCCAGCGAGTTTCCCGACCTTTGTCATGTGCTTCTGGAGTATCTGGACCTCAAGCCTGTCTTCAGTAAGACCCAAGCAGTGTCCCTTCCCCCTCATAGGCCCTATGACTGCGGTATCGACCTCCTGCCAGGGACGGTGCCACCCAAGGGACGTCTCTACTCTCTTTCCCCCGCCGAGAGACAAGCCATGGAGAAATACATCACTGAGTCTCTGGCAGCTGGGATCATCTGCCCTTCCTCCTCCCCAGCAGGGGTAGGATTCTTCCTCATGGAGAAGAAAGACAAGTCGTTCCGCCCCACATTGACTATCGAGGTCTCAACGCCATCACAGTCAAGAACTGCTACCCACTACCACTCATTACTACAGCCTTCAAACTACTCCAGGGAGCTAAGGTGTTCACTAAACTGGACTTATGCAATGCCTATCACCTAGTTAGGCTCAGGGAAGGGGACAAGTGGAAGACAGCCTTCAACACCACCACAGGCCACTATGAGTACCTCGTAGTCCCTTTTGGCCTGACTAGCGCGCCTGCGGTATTTCAAGCATTGGTTAATGATGTCTTGAAGGACTTTCTTAACACCTTTGTCTTTGTTTACCTGGACGATATCTTGATTTTCTCTCGCTCCCTGGAGGAACATCGGGGTCACGTCCGGCAGGTTCTTCAACACCTGCTGGAGAATAAGCTGTTCGTTAAGGCAGAGAAGATCGAGTTCCACCAAGGCTCTGTCTCATTCCTGGGGTTCATCATTTCACCAGCCAAGATCCAGATGGACCCCCTCAAGTTGGAGGCAGTCGCTGACTGGCCCACCCCATCTTCAAGATGAGAGCTCCAGCGCTTCCTGGGGTTCGCCAACTTTTATAGGCGTTTCATCCGCAACTTTAGCATGGTGACCAGACCTCTCTCAGCCCTGACCTCGACCAAGACCAAGTTCAAGTGGGGGGAGAAAGCAGAAAAACCCTTTTCCAGTCTCAAGCACAGGTTTACCACAGCACCCATTCTCACCATACCCGATTCTACCAAGCAGTTTATCGTCGAGGTCGACGCCTCCGAGTCAGGAGTTGGAGCCATCCTATCCCAGAGGGCCAACGACAACAAGGTCCACCCATGCTCCTTCTTCTCCTGCCAGCTATCCGCAGCTGAACGAAACTACGACATCGGCGACCATGAACTACTGGCTGTGAAACTAGCCTTGGAGGAGTGGAGGCACTGGCTCGAGGGGTCTGACCTCCCGTTCCTAGTCTGGACCGATCATAAAAACTTGGAGTATCTCAAGTCTGCCAAATGTCTCAACTCCCGTCAAGCCCGTTGGTCTCTCTTTTTCTCCCGATTCAACTTCACGCTCTCCTACTGCCCAGGTTCCAAGAACGGCAAACCCGACGCCCTGTCCAGGATGTTCTCTTCCCACCAAGAGGAGTCTAAGCCACCCGAGACTATCCATCCTCCACGCTGCCTGGTGGGAGCCGCTATTTTAGAGGTTGAGATGCTCATGCAGAAGGCCCTGGAGCAGGACCCCGGTGAAGGTAACTCCAACAATATTCCTCGTAACCATCTGTTTGTCCCGTCATGTGCGAACTCAGGTGCTGCAGTGGGGTGACGGTTCCAAGTTGGCCTGTCATCCAGGAGCCGCCCGAACCCTGGCTCTCATCTAGCAGCGCTTTTGGTGGCCATCCATCAAGGAGGACGTCCAGGAGTTTGTGGCAGCCTGCGACATATGCTCCCAGAACAAGACAGCCAATCGACCCCCTGCCGGCCTACTAAGACCCCTTCCTACTCCGCATCGACCTTGGTCTCACATCACCCTGGACTTCATCACAGGACTCCCCAACTCAGGTGGCAATACATGCATCCTCACTGTCATTGACTGTTTTTCTAAGACTGTCCATTTCATTCCTCTGCCCAAGCTCCCCTCAGCCAAAGAGACCGCAGAACTATTCATCCACCACGTTTTCCACCTACATGGTCTGGCTGCCGACATAGTTTCTGACCGGGGTCCTCAGTTCACTGCACAGTTCTGGAGAGCCTTCCGCAAACTCATCGGGGCCACCTGTAGTCTCTCCTCAGGCTTCCACCCACAGACCAACAGCCAGGCAGAACGGGCTAACCAGGCTTTGGAGGTTGCACTCAGGTGCATGGCGTCCAGGGATGCCAGTTCTTGGAGCAAGTACCTACCTTGGATCGAATACGCACATAAGACTCTCCCTTCCTCTGCCACAGGTCTCTCTCCGTTCCAGTGCTCACTAGGGTACCAACCACCACTTTTCCCCAGCCAGGAGGAGGAGGTCACCGTACCATCAGCCCAGACCTTTATACACCACTGCAGGAGGATGTGAGCATTGGCCTGGAGAAGACTCATTCACTCCGCACTCACATCCAAGAAGCAGGCTGACAAACATCGCTCCAAGCCACCCACCTACCGAGTGGGCCAATGAGTTATGCTCTCCACGTGCCACCTGCCACTTAGGGCCATCTCTCGCAAGCTGGCACCCAGGTTCCTTGAACCCTTCCTCATCAAGAAGGTAATTAACCCATGTTCCGTTAGATTGGCATTTCTACTCACCATGCGACGTGTTCACCCTACCTTTCATGTATCACAGCTTAAACTTCTGGTTTCCAGTCCTTTGCTGGACTGGAAACCGGGGGGGGGGGGGGTGTACTGTTATGATCCGCCCTGGACTTCCACTCTGGAGAATCATTATCTCCCAGTTCAGCGCAATCCGGATATGGGACGGGACTTCCACCTTGCTGGCATCCACTTCCTGGTTTGCTCTGCTGTGCATAAAAGGGCTGTTCTCAGAAGGGGACTTTGCCAGGTTGAGGCTTGGGGACGCGATGAGTGCATCCGTGAATGCAAAAGAGCTGCCAGATTCAGTGCAGCTGGCGTTTGGTGGACTGGGGTGCGATCATGGATTGAAAGGGGTTCTAGATGAGTGTGAAACTAATGATTTGGAGGAATTTTCAGAAGAGAATGACCGTGAGAGTAATATAAGTGAAGATAAGTCAGGTAAATGGAATTTCGTTCAAAGAGCATCGAAGAAAAGAAAGGTGAAAGCTAAACAAGATGAAGTGAAAAGATTGAGGATTGATGTTAAAGTTGTGATGCGATTTCAAACCCCCTGTATATTAAACCCATTGAAAGTCAGTGAAGCCATTTATAGGCAAGTAGGTGAAGTTCGCTCCATCAGAACGTTAAAAGATGGTAACCTGTTAGTTGTTTGTCAAGATAGAGATCAGAGAATGGGATTAATGAAGCTTAAAACTTTACTGGGGAAACATGTTAAAGCCCAAGACTGGGAAGAAAGAGGTAGAATAATGGCAGTGATATCAGGTGTATCGACTGATTTGTTAGAGGACGATATTAAAAGCAATGTAAAAAGAGTTAAAATCAACAGAGTCAAGCGTTTGCTTAGGAGTGGAATTAAAGGACCAAGTTTGTCTGTCTAGTTAGTGTTGGATGAGGTTAAGATGCCTGAGTGGATCATGATTAGATATATAAGTTATATGACAAGGCCTTACATCCCCCTACCAATTAGATGCTTTAAATGTCAGTGATGTGGACACATTTCTTCTGTGTGCAAGTCAAAACTTAGGTGTGCTAAATGTGGAGGCGAACATGAATATGGTAAATGTGAGGAAGGAACAAAAATCAAGTGCTGTACCTGTGGAGGTGAACACAGTGCGGCCTATACAGGGTGCGAGATGTATAAAAGAGCAATTCAAGTGCAAAGTGTTAAGGTGAAGGAGAGTGTTACTTATGCTGAAGCTATTAAAAAGGTTGACAAAGAAAACCAAGCAAAATCAAGGCAAGGCAAGGCAAGTTTATTTATATGGCGCATTTCATACACAGTGGTAGTTCAATGTGCTTTACAGAGGTAAGGCAAAACAGTAAACAATAGAAAATAAAATTACATAAAATAAAGGGGGAAGAAGAGAGAAAAATAAAAATAATATGAGAATTAAACAATAGTAGAAATAAAGTAATAAAATGAAGTAAAAGTTCAGTAAAAACAGCAGAATAAAATGGAATAAAAGTTAAGTAAAGTTTAAAACATGCAAAGACTGTAAAAGTTAAGTAAAGTTTAAAACATGTAAAGATGATGATATTTATCAGTTAGCAGAAAGCATCTGAGAACAGCTTGGTCTTTAGTCTAGATTTGAAGCTGCCAACAGCAGGAGCATTTTTAATGTCCTCTGGGAGTTGGTTCCATAGCTGTACTGCATAGTAGCTAAAAGCTGCTTCACCACACTTTGTTTTAACAACAGGTTTTACCAGTAAATTTTGCTGCTGCGATCTGGTAGATCTAATTGGGTTAGGCCGCTGCAACATATCAGAGAGGTAATTGGGCCCTGTACCATTTAGAGATTTGTACACCAGCAGCAATGCTTTAAAGTCAATTCTGTAGCTTACTGGAAGCCAGTGAAGGGACCTTAGAATTGGAGTAATGTGCTCTGTTCTTTTTGTTCGTGTGAGAACCCTAGCCGCTGCATTTTGAATCACCTGAAGTCGTTTGATGGTCTTTTTTGGCAGGCCTGTGAAAAGGCCATTGCAATAGTCAACCCTACTAGAGATGAAGGCATGTATAAGTTTTTCCAGATCATTTTTTGACATAAGTCCTCTTAGTCTGGAAATGTTTTTTAGGTGATAAAATGCCGATTTAGTGATTGCTTTCATGTGACTGTCAAAGTTTAGCTCGCTGTCAATGAAAACACCAAGATTTTTAACCATATCTTTTGTTTTAATCCCCTTTGTGTCAAGAATAGTGGTAATCCTGAGTCTTTCATCTTTTTTCCCAAATAGAATTACTTCTGTTTTATCTGTGTTCAGATGAAGAAAATTTTGTGACATCCAGTTGTTGATTTGGTTGATACACTGGTAGAGACATTCAAGGGAGCCATAATCATTAGGTGATAGAGCAAAATACATTTGGGTGTCATCTGCATAGCAGTGATACAAAATTGAGTTGTTCTTGATAATTTGTCCAAGTGGGAGCATATAAAGGTTGAATAGTAATGGTCCAAGGATTGACCCCTGGGGGACACCACAGGTCAAGGACATTGATGTTGAGGTACAATTTCCCATGGTAACAAAGAAGCTTCTAAGTATGATTTTAACCAATTGATAACTTTACCAGTCAACCCAACCCAGTGTTCAAGTCGATATAGCAGTATGTTGTGATCAACAGTATCAAAAGCTGCACTGAGGTCCAGTAACACCAGGACCGATGTTTTGCCTGCATCAGTATTAAGACGTGTCATTTATAACTTTAATCAGCGCTGTTTCAGTGCTGTGATTGGCACGATATCCTGACTGAAAGTTATCAAAACAGCTGTTTGATATCAAGAAAGCAGTTAATTGATTGAAGACAATTTTTTCAAGGATTTTCCCGATGAATGGTAGATTTGATATTGGCCTGGAGTTGTTCAATACTGAAGCATCCAGATTATTCTTTTTAAGTAGGGGCTTTACAACGGCTTTTTTCAGGGACACAGGAAAAATGCCAGTCTCTAGGGATGTATTTATAATCTGAAGCACATCTGTAATTATGAGGTGAAGAACAGACTTAAAAAAGTTGGTGGGCAGAATGTCCAATTCAGATGTTGAGGAACTGAGAGTTTGTGCAGTTTTTTCAAGAGTCTCAAAATCAATCAGACAAAAGTCTGACATTGTCTTGAAATTGTCTGTCTGTGTCACTGGTGATTGCAGCTTTTCAGTTATTTGCAACTAAGATATATTATGAGCAATATTCTGATGTATTTTATCAATTTTACCTTTGAAGAAGGATGCAAACTCATTGCATTTATTAACTGAGAGAAGTTCAGGTGCTAATTGTGGTGGGGGATTAGTTAGCTTCTCTACTGTTGAAAATAGCACATGGGCATTGTTCATATTCCTGTTGATGATGTTGGAGAAGAAAGACTGTCTTCATCTCATCTCATCTCATCTCATCTCATTATCTCTAGCCGCTTTATCCTTCTACAGGGTCGCAGGCAAGCTGGAGCCTATCCCAGCTGACTACAGGCGAAAGGCGGGGTACACCCTGGACAAGTCGCCAGGTCATCACAGGGCTGACACATAGACACAGACAACCATTCACACTCACATTCACACCTACAGTCAATTTAGAGTCACCAGTTAACCTAACCTGCATGTCTTTGGACTGTGGGGGAAACCGGAGCACCCGGAGGAAACCCACGCGGACACGGGGAGAACATGCAAACTCCACACAGAAAGGCCCTCGCCGGCCCCGGGGCTCGAACCCAGGACCTTCTTGCTGTGAGGCGACAGCGCTAACCACTACACCACCGTGCCGCCGAAAGACTGTCTTGCTTTACCAATTTCATAATTATATTTACAAAGCATCTCTTTATGGATTTGATAATGGATGTGAAGTTTAGATTTGCACCATTTTCTTTCAGTCTTCCTACATTCTCTCTTTAGCAGTTTAACAGCTGGGTATTGCTTCCATGGTGCTTTCTGCTTGTCATTGACTCTTGATTTTGAATGGAGCAATATCATCCATAATTTGGGTCATATTTAAATTCAAAATTTCCATTAAGTCGTCTACAGAGTCTGACATTTCAGTTGAAATCCGTGAGAGAGCTTGCTCAAAGAGAACACGTGTTGTCGTTTATGACTCGCCTACCCATAGTCATTGAGCTGTTCTGAATGTGAGGGGACATAGAGACATCAGAGAAAACACAGAAATGATCAGATAAAGCCAGGTCAACAACAGTAGTAGAAACAGTAAGACCCTTTGCGATAACGAGGTCAAGGGTATGACCACGAGAGTGGGTCGGCCCCTGTACATGTTGTACTGTACTACAACTAGATTGAAGTTGTCAATAAGTGCAAGTAGTTCTCTGGCATAAGTGTTTTCAGGATTATCTACATGCAAGTTAAAATCCCCAGATATAATAAGACAGTCAAACTCCAAGCAAATGACTGACAACAGTTCACCAAACTCTTCCAGAAAAACTTTGGCTGAATGTCTCGGAGGCCTGTAAACAGTTAATAACAGTATGGTAGGAGAGCATGTAACAAGTGCACATAAGTGTTCAAAGGATGTAAAATCACCAAGTGAGGACTGTTTACATTGAAAAGAGGCTTTGAATATATTTGCGATCCCTCCACCTTTCCCATGTCGGGTAGCACTCATGAAATTAAAATTTTGGGGAGCTGCTTCAATAAGGGTGGTAGCACTCTTTGCTTGATCCAGCCATGTTTCAGTTAGAAGCAAAAAAATCAAGATTGTGTTTGCAAATAAGATCATTAATTAAAAATGACTTGTTTGAAAGTGATCTAATGTTCAGAAGAGCTAGCTTTACAGAAAGTCTAGAAGTAATATCCGCTTGGGCACTCTGATGTTGTTTTGAAACAGGAAGGAGACTAGACTGGTTTACCCCCTGGGTTAAATATGCTCTATGTTTTCTATTTCTTATCAACACAAGAATAGAGAATGGCATAGGCATACTGGGTCCCAGCTTGTTTTCAAAACTACGCCCAATGCAGGGACCCACAGCACATCATACAAGACTCTCTGTATATTCCATGAGGTTGGGAGGGGGAAGGAGTGATGTCATGTATTTTTTAGATGGTGAAAAAGATTGGTAGCCAGCTGAAAGTCCTGGGTGAACACAGTTCAGTCTGTTGGTTGATTTTCAATGAACTGGGTACACTGCTTGTCGCGAATGATTTGGGCTGGAAAAAGAGAGTGTAGCCATTGGCAGCAATCTCTGCATACTTTTAGGGAAATCCATGCAGGGGGGAGACGGGGATGGTACAATAAAGTCAGAAGAGCGAGACTGAGATTGGGACTTTGGTGAGGTCTTTGTGAGTGTCTCCATGACTGTCTCTGTGGTGACTGTCTCCCTGACAGTCTCTGTGATACTTGCATGGGGTTGAGATGTGGATGATGCAGCCTTGGCATGATTGTCTTTGGTCAGGTCCTCAATCTGGATGGGCGATGCAGATATTTGTGGCTGCCCATTGTTAACAACATGCTCACATTCTCCATGTGATTGTTGATGTCCTTGGCAGTCTGCCCCAGATGGCTGTGTGTCCTTGTTGAAGCATCTCTGCTGTGCTTGCATGGTATATCAAGGGTTAAAGTAGGTATGACTCCTGTAGTTTTACCCCCGAGTCAAACTCAAATGACTCAGAAATACTGTAAAGTAACTGAAGAGACTTTAATTGTGGATAAGAAAATTTTCATTGCTTTTATGGTGGAAGTGGTTAATTGCTCAGCCCAAGTAGCAAGTAGAACTGATAGAATAAAAATAATTAAAAAATCAGCGGAAAAGTATCTAGAGAGTCATGAATTGTCAGTTGATTCCATTCACAATATGGTATTAGGGGTATCTGATAGTCAAGCACCATGTGGCAGTAAATAATGACTTTATCTATTCTACAGTGGAATGCCAGGAGCTTAATTGCTAATGGTCAGGAACTAAAACACTTTATTGAGGAACAAGTTGTTAAACCAAACATTATCTGTATACAGGAAACCTGGTTAAAACCATCACTTGATTTTATAATATATGGATACATAGCAGTGCGTAAAGACAGGGATACTGCAGGAGGTGGACATTCATTCAGCAAGGGATTAATTACCGAGCTTTAAATATAAAGAGGTTGAACCAGTTCTGGTTGAGATTTGGGTAGGTAAAACTAAGATTAAAATTGGCAACTTTTATAACCCTGGTAAAAGAATTTTGAGAGAGATGGTATGTGTGGGGGGATAAATGGAAAGTGAGTACTGTGTGGAGATTTTAATGCACATAACACTCTGTGGGGAGATACTAAGGTGGATAAAAATGGGAGCACTATTGAGGAGTTTATGGATGATTATAAGTTGGTTTGTTTAAATGATGGAAGGAACACTAGGTTTGATGCATATCATGGAATAGAATCAGCAATAGATCTTACAATAGTATCTGATCAGATAGCAGGGGTAAGTGAGTGGGAGGTAAATGAAAATTCTCTTGGTAGTGATCACTATATTATATGGTTAAGTATTAGAAATTAAAATGTGTGCTTTGAAGAGAATTGGTTTCCAAGATGGAAAATGAGAGAAGCAAATTGGGGGTTATATAGCATGAAGGCAAGTGGTAGGCTGATGGGAATAATATCAGATATGAGTAATGATGTTGATGAGTTAAACTCATCTCATCTCATTATCTCTAGCCGCTTTATCCTGTTCTACAGGGTCGCAGGCAAGCTGGAGCCTATCCCAGCTGACTATGGGCGAAAGGCGGGGTACACCCTGGACAAGTCGCCAGGTCATCGCAGGGCTGACACATAGACACAGACAACCATTCACACTCACATTCACACCTATGGTCAATTTAGAGTCACCAGTTAACCTAACCTGCATGTCTTTGGACTGTGGGGAAACCGGAGCACCCGGAGGAAACCCACGCGGACACGGGGAGAACATGCAAACTCCACACAGAAAGGCCCTCGCCGGCCACGGGGCTCGAACCCGGACCTTCTTGCTTTGAGGCGACAGCGCTAACCACTACACCACCGTGCCGCCCCTTGAGTTAAACTCAATTATTACAAATATATTATGTGAGTCAGCAGAAGAGGTTCTTGGCAAATCTTCTGGGATGAGGAAAAAGAGAATGGTACCTTGGTGGTCAGATGATTGTAAGGAAGCAATTAAAGCTAGAAATAAAGCTTTCAAAATTGTTAAATCAAACCATTCCAATTTAATGGAATACAAAAAATCTCAATCAAAAGTTAAAAGAATTGTAAGAGAAGTTAAAAGGAAATATTGGCGTGATTTCTGTTCTAAAATAGGGGCGGAAGCCAAAGTGGATGATATTTGGAGCATGATTAAAAAGATGGGAGGCATTAGAAAGGAGTTTTCCTTACCTGTGATTAAAAACAATGATGTGGAGGCAATAACTAATCAAGAGAAAGCAGAGATGCTTGCGAAAAGTTTTGTTAAGGTTCATAGTTCACAGAACTTAACTGATAATTGTCTTGGAGAGTTAAAGTAATAGATGAGAATAAAGGGTTACTGGAAAAGCAGGTAATAAGTGAGTGTACTTGATAAGGATTTTGCATTATTTGAACTTAGAGCGTTAAATGGGGTTAGGAACACTTCAGGGAAAGATGGTATATGTTATAAAATGATTAATGAAGTCAATGGCGTGGCTAAATATGCAATTTTAAGTCTTTTTAATAAGATTTGGGAGCAAGGTAGATTGCCTTTGTGTTGGAAACATTCTGTAGCGGTTCCAATTGGAAAACCAGGGAAGGATAAAACTGAAGTTAAAAGTTATAGGCCAATAGCATTAACATCTAATTTATGTAAGATTATGGAAAGAATGATCACTAGAAGGCTAGTGTATGAAATTGAAAAAAAGAGGTCTTGTCTCCCCACACCATATCAGGTTCCGTAGTGGACGTACTACAATGGACCCTATTGTATGTTTAGAAAATGAAATAAGGAAAGCATAAGTCAATAAAGAATCAGTTTTAGCAACATTATTTGATATAGAGAAAGCATAATGATATGCTATGGAAGGAGGGGTTGTTAATTAAGCTGAATAGGATGGGTATTGGTGGCAAGATGTTTAACTGGATGAGAGACTTCTTAAAGGATAGAACAATAGAAGTAAGAGTTGGGGTTAACTTCTCTAACATCTATTCAATAGAAAATGGAACACCTCAGGGTAGTGTATGCAGTCCAGTACTGTTCAACATTATGATTAATGATGTTTTTAATAAAATAGATGACATTAGAATCAATAGAGCATTATATGCTGATGATGGAGCTTTGTGGGTAAAAGGACGAAATATTGATAATATTAGAACTAAAATGCAATTGGCTATCAACAAGGTAGAAAAATGGGCATGTGAGTGGGGTTTTCATTTGTCTGTAGAAAATACTCAATTTATTTGTTTTTCAAGGAAAAGAGTAAGTCCCACACTAGAGCTTAACCTTCATCCTACCAAGTGGGGTCCATCTGGACCCCGCACCTATATGTTTGTTTGCCATTTTAAAAATATGTGACATACTGCCTCACCGTTTTATGAATTTGTCGGAATTTATGTCTTAATTAAAACACTAAAGCACCGGAAGATCAGCTTTTTGCATTGTGAAGGTATAATTAATTTGTTACTGGGGTCCAACTGGACCCCAGAGTAAAGTTTATCTGTCTTTCATTTTATAATTGAATAGCACACTGAAAGTTAACTTCTTTTATTTCTTTTATGTTCCATAATGAAACTACCAAGGCATTCCTTCTTGGGGTCCGTGTGGACCCCACTGCTGCAATAAGCACAGGCTGCAAAACAAAAGCCCTAAATTATTTTACAATTACTTTTTTGTTTTAAATTCTGTAAGAAAAGACCTAAGTTGTAATCCAGAATGTTTTACAGCTGCATGAGCTGCAAAAATCATGTACTGTATATAATGGCAATTTTTTTTTGTGGCGCTATAATTTGCTACATGTATGCTAGTTATTGCAATATTATTGCAATGTTATTGCATTTATAATACATCATTGATATTCAGCCATAGTGGATTTTGTTCTTCAATAAAGTTATGTCTGTTTGCTGCATTGAATTGGTTCTTACTGCATTGATTTCAAGGTGTTCCCTCCTGGGGTCCATACGGACCCCGCCTGGTAGTTTGTGTGTGTAAAATTGGCTGGTAGGATGAAGGTTAAGTGTGTTCTTTATGCCTTGGGCCCTTTAGTGTATTGCTGTTATTAATACAAGATGTTCTGAACAAAACTTATCTGGTGATTTTGTCTTTATAAGCTTTAATTTTAAAGAAAAGTATTGGGGTCCAAATGGACCCCACATGGTAAGATTAAGGTGTAAAATAGCATGGTAGGATGAGGGTTAAGTTATATAGCCAGTCCTTAGAGCAAGTTAATATTGTTAGGTACTTGGGAGTTTGGTTTGATGTCAAGTTAACATTTAAGGAGCATATTCAGAAAATAATTGAGAAATGCAAAAAGGGCATTAATGTTTTGAAATGTTTATCAGGGTACAACTGGGGAGCCTCAGGGATGTCCCTTAAAATAATTTATATTGCACTGATAAGATCAGTTTTAGATTATGGCTGTATTGTGTATCTTTCAGCATCGAAGACATTGCTTAATGAACTCAATAGAATGCAGGCTAAAAGTCTGAGGATTTGTTGTGGTGCATTTCGAACTTCTTCCATACCAGCATTACAAGTAGAATCAGGAGAAATGCCTTTAAGCCTCAGACGTCTTAAGTTGAGTATGGCTTACTGGATTAATTTAAATGGACATGAGGCATCACACCCTACTAAAAAAGTTCTCAGTGAGTGTTGAGAGTATGGTAGATCCCAGATTTGTAGCTTTGGATGGGATGGTAATAAATTAGCAAATCAATCGGGAATAGATGATATCATTTGTAGCAAGACTGTGCCCCTGGTATCAACTCCACCTTGGTTGTTTTGCTTCCCTACGGTGATCATGGAAACCAAAGAGATACACTCCTCCAGATTTAGCTATCAGAATGTAGAGCAATATTTAGGAAGTAGGTACTATAATACAACACAAGTTTATACAGATGCATCTAAAGATTCAGAGGGTAAAACAGGTATTGCAGTTTATATCCCTGATTACAAAATCTCTATTAAAAAGAGAACATCAGATCATCTGTCCATATTTGCAGCTGAAATGACTGCCATTATTATTGCATTACAGTGGATAGAAGAAGCTAGGCCCCCAAAGCAGTTTTTTTTTTTTTTCTGATTCTGTCATCTCTCACATCCATTCAAAGTGGAGAATCATCATGCCGACAGGACTTATGGAATGAAATTAATAATATCTTATTTGCAATCAGTCAACAGGGAATATCAATCCAGTTTGTATGGGTTCCAGCCAGGCCTGGAATTTCGTCATTTTAGGGGCAAGGCCACTTGGCCTTTTGTGCTGTCAATTTTTTGAGGGCACGAAAGCCAAAAGCCAGGGCACCAAGGCCATAAAATAAAACAATGATTTTAAGTTCACGTCTATAACGAATTTAATTTAAGGACTAATGACTCTTCTGAGGAAGATTGGAGTCTCAGTCGAAACTATCAAGCAGGTAAAGAAACATCTCCTACACTATTATGTCTGAAACTAAGAAAATATTGAACACATCTAAACTTATCAATCCATCACTCACTTCAAAAATTGTAAAACTTATTAAACCTATATCCTCCCATAATTTTTGTTCAATTGACACTGAATGTGCAAGAGCATCTTCAGACTGTACTACTACGCAGATTTTTGGTTAGTCAAAATTGAGCCTGGAGTACATCAAAATGTTTGACTGTAAATGGAACATATACTAGAATGTATATGAAAATGAATAAAAGTAAATGTTAATGTTGTAATGACGCCAAAAACAATGAGATAAAATCTCTTGCGATGGTGATCTTGTTAAGATGGTAGCAGTTACACTTCGGTTAAACAGCAAAAAGAAGCATACAATACTAGTAACAAAACAATGCTAACTGCATAGATTAAAAAAGTGGCTATGAACAGACAACAGCACATATCACGTATCATATTACGGCAGGAACAAGCAGTAGTAACATCCATGACCTTACGCTTAAAGCTCGACAAAGGAAAAACTTGACAGCAAGCTAATTAGCATTTGTTACCGGCTACAGTCGGTACTCGGCACGTTAAAAGTGGGTCAACGTTATAATGACATAACGTTACTGTACAAGCAATGCTTATTTAACGGTAACAAACTTAAGCCCTATACAGTATGTTGAAATTCCTCTCTTATTCGTTCATTAATTTATCACACAGTCTTACCTCAGTCAACTTCTTCCCTCCTTCTGTGAAAATTCAACATCTCAGACACACAAGTGGGCGGGGGATGCGTTTGATTAAGTCTTCTGGTTGGCTGGTGATGATTGGTGTCATTATAGCACGTCGGAGCGGTTCATGCCAGGCTCGAGTCCGATCCACCACTGATGAGTTGCCCAATAAGAATCCAGAATGTCGTCAAAAGACGTATTTTTTTCTCAATAGACGCAGGTGATGTTAAAGCCTATTGGCAGTCATGAGGCAGACTACAAAACCGCAGGGCATCAAGGCCACTGTGGCCTTACAGCAGATATTTTTTTCCAAGGGCACAAGGCCAAATTGAGAGGGCACGAGGGCCGTGGCCCTCGTGAAATTCCTGCCCTGGTTCCAGCCCATAAAGGAGTTGGTGGTAATGAGGAAGCAGACAAGCTGGCAAAAGAGGCAACCAAAGAAGATGAGGTTCAGTTAAATATTCCACTCAGTAGATCAGAAGTTAAGGTACTCATTAAACATAAAGTTAGCATAATATGGCAAGTTGAATGGGATAAGGAGAAGAAAGGTAGACACTTTTATATCTCATCTCATTATCTCTAGCTGCTTTATCCTTCTACAGGGTCGCAGGCAAGCTGGAGCCTATCCCAGCTGACTACGGGCGAAAGGCGGGGTACACCCTGGACAAGTCGCCAGGTCATCACAGGGCTGACACATAGACACAGACAACCATTCACACTCACATTCACACCTACGGTCAATTTAGAGTCACCAGTTAACCTAACCTGCATGTCTTTGGACTGTGGGGGAAACCGGAGCACCCGGAGGAAACCCACGCGGACACGGGGAGAACATGCAAACTCCACACAGAAAGGCCCTTGCCGGCCCCGGGGCTCGAACCCGGACCTTCTTGCTGTGAGGCGACAGCGCTAACCACTACACCACCGTGCCGCCACACTTTTGTATAATATACAAAAAGATATTTCCAGTAGCAAACCTAGTTACCCAGACAGGAGGAGGTTTGGTTTACAAGACTAAGAGTAGGCCATACTGGATTAAATAACAGCTTATACGTTATAAACAAACATCCATCTGGAAAATGTGAACTTTGTGGAGTGAGAGAGAATGTAGATCATGTTCTTTTAAGGTGCTTAAAATTCTACAGACAAAGAGAAAAACTGAAGAGGGAAGTGAATGCAGTTAAGAAAGCCATTAACGCAGTGAATGCAGTTAAGAACGCAGTTAAATTTGTCTAAAGAAAATTTAGAAGAAGAAGGGGACTTTGCCAGAACGTCTTGTTGGTTTCTCACGTCATCTCTGTGCCATTATTGCTTCCTGGATTTTTGCTCTCTGTTTTTGCCTATTCTTTGCCACAGTTTTTGCACTTTCGTCTTGCCATTTTTTCATGTTTTTTGTGCTACATTTTTTGTTTACAGTTTTTGTCGGACTATTTTTCATGTTTTTTCATACTAGCATTTTGTCTTTGCCTACCTCGTTTTTGTCAGGACTATTTTTGCTATTTTGTTCATTTACTCTCTTAGACTTCAATTAAATCTTTTTTTTATTAATTGGATTTTCTGGTTTGTGTTTCTGCTTTTGGATCCTAACTCACCACATCTCGCCACCCATAACAGCGCCATCATTTATGGTGTGGTGGTGGTAAACACACGTTGGCAGGCTTTGATCCTGCGCTACTACAATAAATCCCTCTGTTTCTGATTTTAATCCTGAGCTTCTTAGCCATTCATGTGTCCTTCTAATATCTACATCTGGTTTCTGCATTTTCTGTGGAAATTGCCCGTGTAATGGTTTTTCTACCCATTTTTCTTCAAGTTTCGACAGTCCAGCTCTTTTTGCTTTTGTTCGCTCGTTTCTTGCCTTCACATTTGATGTTGAGTGAGTCACCTCAGGGCTAGAGGCTATACCCAAGTGCGATCTGAAAGAAAAAAGAAAGAAACCTTTATTTGTCACATGCACACTTCAAGCACAGTGAAATTCATCCTCTGCATTTAACCCATCTGAAGCAGTGAACACACTCGTGCACACACCCAGAGCAGTGGGCAGCCCAGAGCGCCCGGGGAGCAATCAGGGGTCAGGTACCTTGCTCAAGGGCACCTCAGCCCAAGGCCGCCCCACGTCAACCTAACTGCATGTCTTTGGATTGTGGGGGAAACCAGAGCACCTGGAGGAGACTCACGCAGACACGGGGAGAACATGCAAACTCCACACAGAAAGGCCCTTGCCTGCCGCTGGGTCCGAACCCGGAACCTTCTTGCTGTGAGGCGACCGTGCTAACCACTACACCACCGTGCCACCCTTAACAGCTTCTTTCACAACCGAGTATAATTTCTTCTTCTGATGGTGTTTATAAACCAGTTGCCAGTACTGTGTTCAAGGTACACTTGGAGGCCAATTGTTTTTGTCTTGTACTCTAACTCAAGCTGTAGCAGACCTCTGCCCCCATGTGCGCGTGGTACTATATGTAGAGTCTCTCTACATCTGCTTTGGGGTGGTGCATACGATACATTGCAAATAGCTTCCGAGTTTTTGTATCCAGTTTCTGTATTTCTCTGATCTTCCAGTTGATAATATTAAAACTATAAGGGTATTAATACCCATGATCCTGTTCTTTGCATTAAGTTCACTTCTTAATACCAATTAGACACATCTGTAATATTCTTTGCAAATTTTATCTTTTATTGTTTGATGTTGAATACCTTCAGCCTCGTCTACTCTGAGGTACTTATGAAACTCTTCCTGGTCAAGTTCTTGGATTGTTCTGTCAAGATCAAGTTGTATAGAGGTCGTCTGGGTAAGCTTTCCACGTTTAAGTGTAACTTTAGCACATTTGTCGAGTCCAAATGCCATCTTTATATCCTCAGTAAAGAACTTTACGGACACAAGTACCCCCTCAAGCTGCTCATCATTTTGAGTGAACAATTTCAGATCGTCCATATAGAATAGGTGATTAACTATTTCAGTATCAAGTTTATAGCCATATACCGTTTTTTGAGCATGTTGCTGAGAGGCGCTAGTGATAGACAGAACAACAATGATGACAGGGAATCTCCCTGGAAAATGCCACATTTGATCTGGATGGGTCTTAATTTTATTGTTCCTTTGAGGTGTGTAAGGATTATTATTATATATATTATATATATTATTACTATATATTATAGTCAGGCTGTCTGTTGTTGCCCAAATGAGGATGGGTTCCCTTTTGAGTCTGGTTCCTCTCGAGGTTTCTTCCTCATGTCGTCTGAGGGAGTTTTTCCTTGCCACCGTCGCCACAGGCTTGCTCATTGGGGATAGATTAGGGATAAAATTAGCTCATGTTTTAAGTCGTTCAAATTCTGTAAAGCTGCTTTGCGACAATGTTTATTGTTAAAAGCGCTATACAAATAAACTTGATTTGATTTGATTTGATTATTGTTGTACTCCATAATCTCATGCTATTTTTCATGAAGTTGATAACAGCTGGTGATAACTTGTATAGCTCCATCACCTTTTGGATCCACAAGTGTGGAACACTGTCAAAGGCCTTACGGTAATCAACCCACGTTGTACTCAGGTTCCATTTTCTGCTTTTCATGTCTTCAAGGATCATCTTGTTTACAAGTAATTGATCCTTACAACCATAAGATCCCCTCCTGCATCCTTTTTGTTCCTTAGGGTGTAAATTATTACTTTCAAGGAAAGTATAAGTTCTTTCAGCTATAATTGATGTTAATATCTTATACATAATGGGTAGGCACGCTATAGGCCTATATAGGCTCTTTTGCATCCTCATTTTTCATTAAGAGGAATGTTAGTCCCTGTGTCAGTCACTCTATATCTTTATCCGTACCTTTTATGATAGCAGTGTATCTCACTGCTATATCATCATGCAGTGCGGGTAAGAAATTTGGCACTTTGTCTGGCCCAGGTGCTTTCCAGTTACTGGACTTCTTCAAGGCAGTAGTGACTTCACGTACATTGATTTTCATCCCAGCTTTTCATTGGTTGAGCTTGCAGAAGTTCCTCTTGCTCCCCAATCCATTGTGCATTCTCATTATGAAGTTTTTCATTTTCCCATATCGCACTCCAGAAGTTTTCAATTTCATCTTTTTCTGGTGGGTCTTCTACCTTTATCTGCTTTTTGCCAAGTTCCCTGTAGAACTTTTTTGCATCTGTCCTAAACTGCTTCTTTTGCTGGAACTGTTTCGATCATTTTTCAAATCTTCTAACCCTTTGAGATTTGGCTTGAATTTACTGTTGTAGTTTTTCTTTAGCAGTTGTAATATCTCTCTCCGATTTGATGTTGTATTGGTGGTTTAGTTTCTTTATCTTTCACTGGTCCTTTTTCTATTTACATAAGGTTTGATAGATCCCTCCTCATAACGGCTATTTGCCTCTGCAGTCTTTCCTTCCATTTTATTATTATTATAATTATTGCTGGATTATGTGCTTCATTTTGCAAAATTATTTCCCGGATCATGTATTTGATTTTGCCAAAAGATGCACAGTATGTCCCATTTTTGCTCAAGGCATCTGTAGATAATGTTCCAGACCAGAGGTTTCTAACCTTTTAGAGGCTAAGCAACATCAAAGGTCAAACCAAAATGTCAAATCACCCCAACTAAAGTTTTTTTTTTAATGTAAGTGATGCAAGGGCCTGATGGAGCCATCAAACTAGCTGAAAAGCAACGCATGATACAAGGCACATTACTATCACACTATCATTCTTATCTCATTATCTCTAGCCACTTTATCCTGTTCTACAGGGTCGCAGGCGAGCTGGAGCTTATCCCAGCTGACTATGGGCGAAAGGCGGGGTACACCCTGGAGAAGTCGCCAGGTCATCACAGGGCTGACACATAGACACAGACAACCATTCACACTCACATTCACACCTACGGTCAATTTAGAGTCACCAGTTAACCTAACCTGCATGTCTTTGGACTGTGGGGAAAACCGGAGCACCTGGAGGAAACCCACGCGGACACGGGGAGAACATGCAAACTCCACACAGAAAGGCCCTCGCCGGCCACGGGGCACGAACCCGGACCTTCTCGCTGTGAGGCGATAGCACTAACCACTACACCACCGTGCTGTCCCCACACTATCATTATACTATCCTATTTTATCCTATCATTATACTGTATTTATACTATCGTTATAATCCTACTGAACTTTACTGGAAGGCTCAAGCCAGAATCAGGCTAGCTGCTCCTAGAAAAGCTGCTCTATACTGCAATATATGAAAAAGTGAAACAGGAGGCCCTAATGTATTGACTTTTTAAAAGTATTTTATTAATTAATTTATGTATGTATAATACGTCAGCGGTACTACCATTGTGTAATCATAATGCAGTATTTCAAAAGTTAGAGCAAACATGACTGAAGAAGTACTGATCCTGCTAGAAAAGTACACGTGGTGTGATTTTTTTCTTTTTTTTCTTTTTTGTTCTGCACACTGATCTTTGGTCTGTCATGTTAGAGTTTGAGACTGATTGATTGGATAAATGACATCGAATCACTCTTTGGGGATTTTTTTTAAAGAACAGTGTATTAGAAGAAGTGTGTTTGCTTTGGTGTGTGTGTGTGTGTTTTTTTTTTTTTTCTCCTTTGAGTCAGAGCCCATATATTGGGTTGTGAGGCTGACAGAAAGTGTCGAGGGAAAGGGTGATGTGTGATCCATCCACATACATATGATCCAACCAGCACATGACATTTCCATCTCCTCCAGGCATCAACTCAAACAAAGATTTCACTCTCTAACACACACACACACGCACACACATTTGGGCTATTCATCCTTGCCTGTTGAACTGATCTACCCCTTTGTTCCACTTCAGTTTACATAAACTAACAAAAGACCTTGTTTATTTTCAGAGTCTGGTGTCTCTCTCTCTCACACACACACACACACACACACACACACACACACACACACACACATTTTCTGAAAGATTCTGAAGGTCCATGACATCAGGTTTGTTGTAACTTTGCCAATGTTCAATCAGGTTCAATTTGATTCAGATATTCCTGTGGCCAGAACAGAACACAAAGGTTGAACCTGAACAAATAAGTGGTCACTAAGAAGTGCAGTACACTAGAGTGCAGGGAAAGTGTTCTAATGTCCGTCACAGAGTCTTGAGTGCTCAGATGTGTGTGACGTCAACGTCTGCTGGTCGACACAGAGACGCCTCTGTTTTATTTCCAAGGTCGAATAAACCCTCTCTGTCTTTTTATATTGTATGTGTCTGTGTGTCTGTGTTTGTGTAGGGTGATTCCACTGGAGAGAAGGATTCTGACCATGCTGAGTTGGCTGCACCTGCCTGATGATGAAAGGTCAGCCATCTTCTTTCATACACACTCAACCATATTTGAAAGGGGCCGTGGTAAAAGAGAGCGTTTTTAAAACCTCACCAGAGCTTCAAAGGAGGGTTGCCAGGTGTATAAAATTCCCTACTTGAATATAGCTCAAAAAGCAAACTAGACCAAAATGTTCACACATAGAAAAAGGTCGAGTCAGTCAGTGTCCTGCCAGTGTGTGTGAGTGTATGAGTGCATGACATCAGTGTGAGACAGAAATGATGAAATCGGTGTGTTGTTCTCAGGCCGTATGTGTATGCAGTTCACTCGGAGCAGCCTGACACGTTTGGCCACAGACTTGGGCCACTCAGCAGTGAGGTGAGATCAGTGCACTTATTACATTACACGGAACAAATCACATGATATGAAGCATAAAGTGTTTGGTGAAATATTGCAGGGAAAATCACTTACGAGACATTTAACTAGATTTTAATAGCAAATGATATGACAGTGATGTGGCTAATTTAACACACTGAAATAAATAAATAAATAAATAAAGCAAGCAAGTAAGTAAGTAAATGTGTGCATATATGCTTGATTTACGTGTGTGTGTGTGTGTGTGTGTGTGTGTGTGTGTGTGTGTGTGCTGGATAGCTGGATAACCCGCTCAGAGATATTGATAACATCATCGGTCAGTTAATGAACGGTCTGAAACAGATGAACCTTCACCGCTGTGTAAATGTCATCATAGTGGGTGATCACGGTACTGTATACACATTTATACACACTTATACACAAGTTCAGCTTCATATGTAACACACACCAGTACACTGCACACACTTACAGTGTACACACTTGTACACCAGTTCAGCTTCATATGTAACACACACCAGTACACTGCCCACACTTGTACACAAGTTCAGCTTCATATGTAACACACACCAGTACACTGCCCGCACTTATACACTTATACACAAGTTCAGCTTCATATGTAACACACACTAGTACAACCCTGATTCCAAAAAAGTTGGGACAAAGTACAAATTGTAAATAAAAATGGAATGCAATAATTTACAAATCTCAAAAACTGATATTGTATTCACAATAGAACATAGACAACATATCAAATGTCGAAAGTGAGACATTTTGAAATTTCATGCCAAATATTGGCTCATTTGAAATTTCATGACAGCAACACATCTCAAAAAAGTTGGGACAGGGGCAATAAGAGGCTGGAAAAGTTAAAGGTACAAAAAAGGAACAGCTGGAGGACCAAATTGCAATTCGTTAGGTCAATTGGCAATAGGTCATTAACATGACTGGGTATAAAAAGAGCATCTTGGAGTGGCAGCGGCTCTCAGAAGTAAAGATGGGAAGAGGATCACCAATCCCCTTAATTCTGCGCCGACAAATAGTGGAGCAATATCAGAAAGGAGTTTGACAGTGTAAAATTGCAAAGAGTTTGAACATATCATCATCTACAGTGCGTAATATCATCAAAAGATTCAGAGAATCTGGAAGAATCTCTGTGCGTAAGGGTCAAGGCCGGAAAACCATACTGGGTGCCCGTGATCTTCGGGCCCTTAGACGGCACTGCATCACATACAGGCATGCTTCTGTATTGGAAATCACAAAATGGGCTCAGGAATATTTCCAGAGAACATTATCTGTGAACACAATTCACCGTGCCATCCGCCGTTGCCAGCTAAAACTCTATAGGTCAAAGAAGAAGCCGTATCTAAACATGATCCAGAAGCGCAGACGTCTTCTCAGGGCCAAGGCTCATTTAAAATGGACTGTGGCAAAGTGGAAAACTGTTCTGTGGTCAGGCAAATCAAAATTTGAAGTTCTTTATGTAAATCAGGGACGCCGTGTCATTCGGATTAAAGAGGAGAAGGACGACCCGAGTTGTTATCAGCCCTCAGTTCAGAAGCCTGCATCTCTGATGGTATGGGGTTGCATTAGTGCGTGTGGCATGGGCAGCTTACATATCTGGAAAGACACCATCAATGCTGAAAGGTATATCCAGGTTCTAGAGCAACATATGCTCCCATCCAGACGACGTCTCTTTCAGGGAAGACCTTGCATTTTCCAACATGACAATGCCAAACCACATACTGCATCAATTACAGCATCATGGCTGCGTAGAAGAAGGGTCCGGGTACTGAACTGGCCAGCCTGCAGTCCAGATCTTTCACCCATAGAAAACATTTGGTGCATCATAAAACAGAAGATATGACAAAAAAGACCTAAGACAGTTGAGCAACTAGAATCCTACATTAGACAAGAATGGGTTAACATTCCTATCCCTAAACTTGAGCAACTTGTCTCCTTAGTCCCCAGACGTTTACAGACTGTTGTAAAGAGAAAAGGGGATGTCTCACAGTGGTAAACATGGCCTTGTCCCAACTTTTTTGAGATGTGTTGTTGTCATGAAATTTAAAATCACCTAATTTTTCTCTTTAAATTATACATTTTCTCAGTTTAAAGATTTGATATGTCATCTATGTTCTATTCTGAATAAAATATGGAATTTTGAAACTTCCACATCATTGCATTCCGTTTTTATTTACAATTTGTACTTTGTCCCAACTTTTTTGGAATCGGGGTTGTACACTACATACACTTATACACACTTTTACACCAGTTCAGCTTCATATGTAACACACACCAGTACACTGCCCGCACTTTTACACACTTATACACACTTACACAAGTTTATCTTCATTTGTAACACACGCCAGTACACTGCCTGCACTTTCACACACTTATACACACTTATACAAGTTCAGCTTCATTTGTAACACACAGCAGGACACTGCACACACTCATACACACTCATACACCAGTTCAGCTTCATATGTAATGCACACACTTATACACACTGATACACCAGTTCAATACACTATTTATCAAGTCCTTTTAAATGTGGACTTACAGAAGGTGTGTGTGTGTGTGTGTGTGTGTGTGTGTGTGTGTGTGTGTGTGTGTGTGTGTGTGTGTGTGTGTAGGAATGGAGGAGGCCCACTGTGACCGTACAGAGTATCTCAGCTCATATGGACTCAATGTTAATGAGTTTACACTCATCCCAGGATCGTCTGGGAGATTACGTCCCAAAAACCAGAGCATGTCATGTGAGACACACACACACACACACACACACACACACAAAATCATCCTACTTACTTGGCCATTTATTTTCTTTTTCAGATGACCCAAAAGAGCTTGTAGCCAATTTAACAGTAAGTGAATAAAGTTAAAGATGTCATTTAGTGCTAATTCATGTTTCTGATTGCCCCATTATGTCTTGCTGTGTGTGTATGTGTGTGTATATGTTCTGTCTTGCAGTGTAAGATGCCCAATCAGCACTTTAAGGCCTATCTGAAGCAGCACCTGCCCAAACGTCTTCACTATGCCAACAACCGCAGGATAGAGGATGTCCACCTGCTCATGGAGAGGAAGTGGCTCGTAGCCATGTATGTACTGGGGATCTGTGTGTGTGTGTGTGTGTGTGTGTGTGTGTGTGTGTGTGTGTGTGTGTGTTACAATCACATTATGAACAGCCATATAAGGATGTAAGATGGTGTGAAGATGTGGTTGATGTTTAATCTGGTGTCTGTTGCAGGAACCGGTTACCTGGCAGCTGTGGCTACTTCGGCGATCACGGCTTTGATAACAAAATTAACAGCATGCAGGTGAGTGTGTTCAGTTTGGCACAGAGGTGACGCCCTAATAAATTATTTCTCAGGCTAATTTTCCTCCCTTTTCCTCTTCACAGACCATCTTTTTGGGATATGGACCGAGCTTCAAGTTTAGGACGGAAGTTCCTCCTTTTGAGAATATTGAGCTTTACAACGTAATGTGTGGTGAGATTTAATATCCGACTGTCTGACTGTTTTTAGCTCATGTGGTCATAAAGCCGATGATCTCTTGCCATGGTGTCACATCCATCCATCATCCACAATTCAGTTAAATCATCTCTCCTCCATTAGTTCTCTATGGATTTCTTTTCCAATTGTTTTATTTAAAAGAACTCATTACTCCGCAGTAAACTTGGTTGTTGTTTTGCCATATTCTTTGCTAATGAGTTACTAATAAGGCCAAATTAATGAATTTCCAAGGCCTCTCACTAGAATTGTATCTCCTCTCTCATTTCTCATCCGATTCCAGTTCTGATTGATGTTTTGAGTAGATCTTCCCATGAGGAACAAAACTTGGTCATTTGTTGATTTTCCTGTTGTAAACAATTTCTTTGCAACTTTGTTCATTTTCAGTTAAATCGTATCTCCTCCCTCAGTTCTCAGTGGATTTCAGTTCTGATCATTTTGTTGGAAAGAACTAGTTCTTCTGCACAACACTTGGTCATTGTATTGTTAGGGTTAGGGTTTTTGCTAACAAACTGCTAATTACTGTAGGTCAACTTAATGAGCTTTCAGACTTTTCTCTAGAATTGTATCTCCTCTCGCAGTTCTCTCTTGATTTCAGTTCTGATCAATGTTTTGGGTAGATCTTCCCATGAGGAACAAAACTTGGTCATGTGTTTTTTTTTTCGATTTTCCTGTTGTCAACAATTTGTTTCCAACTTTGTTTATTTTCAGTTAAATTATGTCTCCTTGCTCAGTTCTCAATGGATTTCAGTTCTGATAGTGATATTTGAAAGAACTAGACTTTCTGCATAACACTTGGTCATTGTGTTGTCAATTTTTTGCGAATAAATTAGTAATTAGGTCAGCTTAAAGCATTCTCTTCTGACTAGAATTGTATCTCTGCTCTCATTGATGATGTGAATTCAGTTCTGATCAATGTTTGGGGTCGATCTTGCCTCGAGGAACAAAATTTAGTCTTTTGTTGATTTTCCTGTTGTAAACAGTTTATCATGAAGATCGGTCCTGTCTCACATTGTCACATTTCAGTTCTGTTTGATGTTTTGGTCATCAAAACAACCATGACAGCAGGCCAGATGAGCTACTATGTCCTTGACGTTCTGGTTCTTCATAATGTCTTTATATACATTTAAAGCAGATACGCAGAACTTTTATTTTTAAATAAATTTCTGAGTGGATAGTATCTCCATCCTTGACTCTTGTATGCTGCATAAATGGGAATAAAAAATATGTATTTTTGAGAGTTAAAATCAACCACAAAGTTGGCATTCGAGCTGCCCCGCTGAGCCAGCCAGCCCTGAGTGCGTGACGTCACAGCGGTAACCGGTTTTAAGGTCGAGGCCTTTGACAGCTATAGACCAAAGTCATATAAATAAAAATTTATGGTGAAAGTAAGAAATACCGTTACCGACTTGCTCAACTAAGACTGATTTAACTTCACTGATTGTGGGTTGACTCTCATTAAAACAGGATAGGTGTTATAACTTATGCAACATACATGCACATGCATGCATTTTCACTGATAAAATGTAAAAGGCTAATTAAATAATCAGATGAACTGAGACAATCACATTCTGAAGCAAATTAAATAATCTTATACCACTAACTTAAACACGCAATACAAGTTACATGTATTAATCTAAATGCAGGGAAACAACGTGTTTTTTTTTTTTTTTTTATCCAAATGAGAGTCAGAGCTTACCCGTCTGTGCTCTCGCTTCTTGAAGGTGGATCTTGTGGCTGATTGTTTTGAAACAATCTGACTTTCAGTTCTTCGTTCAGTTCTCCGTTCATTCGCTTCTTCCACGTAAGGGCGAGATGGCAGCAATATTCAGTTTAGAAATAAGACGGCTGGTCCACTCATTTTCGACATTACTGCTCGGCTCAGGCAATTACTAAAACCCGGGATGGGACAGGACGTCTCCGGTTTTAGCAACAACCGCGGGGAGGTCACTGCCCGAGCGATATGTCACGTCCCATTCCATCCCGGATTTTACCAACAACCCTCGGCTCACTCCAGGAGGACTGGTGCAACTGAACTTTTCTTTTTAAATAAATAAATAGATAGATAAAATAAATACTTTTCTTTTCTTGTAGTTTTCTTTAATTGTTGATACTGCACCCTCTTTCAATACGGGCTTATAGCCAACGCTCCTCAACAGATCAGAGGTCTCGTATGAGTCTTCAGTAAAATGTGCAGAGCAGAGGAGAGACCACTTCGTAGGTGCCCAATGTGCCCGTGAACTTCTCGCAAAACGCGTACAAATCTTTGCAGTTTGAGCATTCTTGGACCATGAATGCAACGTAAATCCAGCTTCCGTCGTGTTGCTGGCGGGTGCAGCAACACATCTACGTGGCATGGTGATAAATTAGCTCAAAATGGAGGATCGGAGTTGCAGTCAGCTCTGTTTTAGTATAGCGGAAATGGCGATGAGACCGATAGACTTCCTGCTGTGACGTTATGGACGTCAAGGTCATTCACTCAGACCGCTACCTATATAAATCACTTTAATCATAAAAATTATTAGATTTATTGTTAATGCTTAAAATTATTCCTCTGCCATTCTTGAGGTCTCAAGGCATTTATAAACGAAAGTGAGGCCATGGTTCTGCATATATGTTTTAAGGACAGGTTGGAAATGATTAGATAGGACCAAACCACAGTTATAACAGGAATTATGAGCTATCTACAAGTAGCTATGAAAGTTGTGAGTGAGGAACTGAAGAAACTTCAGACCACAAGAATTGTAGGATCAGTCAGATCTATCATTCGAGGCAATCATTTTGATTTGTCACTTTAACATATCATACAATTTTGGCCCCTTGTTCGTGTGAACCTCGGGTTATGGACATGAAAACAACATTAAAATACTGTGTGTGTTTGTGTGTAGATCTCCTGGGCTTGACTCCTGCACCGAATAATGGCACACATGGCAGTCTGAACGCCATACTGAAAGACCCTCCTTACACGCCCATACAGCCAGAGGAAGTGACATCACCAAAACCTCTAGAACCTGCTACCAACTCGCCGACGTTCTACAACCTGGATTGTAGCTGTGATGATGAGGTCATACACACCAACACAAACATGCACATACAGAGGTCATTTATTTGCTTATTCATTTATTTACATGTTGAACAATTGTGTTTACTGGACCTTTATCCAGGTTCCAATTATTCTGAGACAATTACAGCCATGTGAAAAAATAAGTATAATTTCCCCTTGGAAATTGTCAACTTTTCTCAACATGTTTAAACAAGCAAACATTTCATCATTTTGATATGGTGCCTACAGATAATGGTGATATATTTACAGTTTTTTACTTTTGCTAGAACACAATTTTTGAAACTATGGCCCTTTTGTCAAAACTTGACACACAAAAACCAAAAACATACACAAAATACAAAATTTCAGACATCTCTTTCAAAAGCAAACACTTCATTCAAAACTATATAAACTCTTCTAAAAATGGTACTTTTCCATCACAACTTTACACACAAACAGCAAATAAATAGGTTCTTCCACATGCCATTTGCACACTGATGTGCCAAGTATAAGACTTTATTATCTAGAGTCTTGCATTTTCATTTGTAGCATGCTTTAAATAAGATTATGAATACAAATGCAATGGGGAAACAAAGTTGTTGTTTTTTTATCAAATACATTTACATTAACTAACTGAAATTACAGTATGTCGCAATTACTGTCTATACCGTCTTCTGCATGCGTTCAGCCACATTACCTCATCAACATCACAAAGGATGTCCTCTCTGGCCAAACATCGTGGGAAGTAATGTCCTGAATGGCGTATCCAGCCCTGGCATGCCTCCACATAAACATCACCACAGACCTCTTCCATTGCCTGGAGGAGAGTTGCATGTTGGTATGGTTGTCTGTCATAGACCTTTGGGGGTTACAATAAAGTGAGAAAGATTCGTGAGCCTGAGTAGATGTCTAGGAGGAAATGTGTACAATGTATTGAATTACAGTAAGTACAACCCCGATTCCGGCGGCACGGTGGTGTAGTGGTTAACGCTGTCGCCTCACAGCAAGAAGGTCCGGGTTCGATCCCCGTGGCCAGCGAGGGCCTTTCTGTGTGGAGTTTGCATGTTCTCCCCGTGTCCGCGTGGGTTTCCTCCGGGTGCTCCGGTTTCCCCCGCAGTCCAAAGACATGCAGGTTAGGTTAACTGGTGACTCTAAATTGACCGTAGGTGTGAATGTGAGTGTGAATGGTTGTCTGTGTCTATGTGTCAGCCCTGTGATGACCTGGCGACTTGTCCAGGGTGTACCCCGCCTTTTGCCCGTAGTCAGCTGGGATAGGCTCCAGCTTGCCTGCGACCCTGTAGAAGGATAAAGCGGCTAGAGATAATGAGATGAGATGAGACAACCCCGATTCCAAAAAAGTTGGGACAAAGTACAAATTGTAAATAAAAACGGAATGCAATAATGTGGAAGTTTCAAAATTCCTTATTTTATTCAGAATAGAACATAGATGACATATCAAATGTTTAAACTGAGAAAATGTATCATTTAAAGAGAAAAATTAGGTGATTTTAAATTTCATGACAACAACACATCTCAGAAAAGTTGGGACAAGGCCATGTTTACCACTGTGAGACATCCCCTTTTCTCTTTACAACAGTCTGTAAACGTCTGGGGATTGAGGAGACAAGTTGCTCAAGTTTAGGGATAGGAATGTTAACCCATTCTTGGCTAATGTAGGATTCTAGTTGCTCAACTGTCTTAGGTCTTTTTTGTCGTATCTTCCGTTTTATGATGCACCAAATGTTTTCTATGGGTGAAAGATCTGGACTGCAGGCTGGCCAGTTCAGTACCCGGACCCTTCTTCTACGCAGCCATGATGCTGTAATTGATGCAGTATGTGGTTTGGCATTGTCATGTTGGAAAATGCAAGGTCTTTCCTGAAAGAGACGTCATCTGGATGGGAGCATATGTTGCTCTAGAACCTGGATATACCTTTCAGCATTGATGGTGTCTTTCCAGATGTGTAAGCTGCCCATGCCACATGCACTAATGCAACCCCATACCATCAGAGATGCAGGCATCTGAACTGAGCGCTGATAACAACTTGGGTCGTCCTTCTCCTCTTTAGTCCGAATGACACGGCGTCCCTGATTTCCATAAAGAACTTCAAATTTTGATTCGTCTGACCACAGAACAGTTTTCCACTTTGACACAGTCCATTTTAAACGAGCCTTGGCCCAGAGAAGAAGTCTGCCCTTCTGGATCATGTTTTGATATGGCTTCTTCTTTGAACTATAGAGTTTTAGCTGGCAACGGCGGATGGCATGGTGAATTGTGTTCACAGATAATGTTCTCTGGAAATATTCCTGAGCCCATTTTGTGATTTCCAATACAGAAGGATGCCCGTATGTGATGCAGTGCCGTCTAAGGGCCCGAAGATCACGGGTTACCCAGTATGGTTTTCCAGCCTTGACCCTTACGCACAGAGATTCTTCCAGATTCTCTGAATCTTTTGATGATATTATGCACTGTAGATGATATGTTCAAACTCTTTGCAATTTTACACTGTCGAACTCCTTTCTGATATTGCTCCACTATTTGTCGGCGCAGAATTAGAGCAATTGGTGATCCTCTTCCCATCTTTACTTCTGAGAGCCGCTGCCACTCCAAGATGCTCTTTTTATACCCAGTCATGTTAATGACCTATTGCCAATTGACCTAATGAGTTGCAATTTGGTCCTCCAGCTGTTCCTTTTTTGTACCTTTAACTTTTCCAGCCTCTTATTGCCCCTGTCCCAACTTTTTAGAGATGTGTTGCTGTCATGAAATTTCAAATGAGCCAATATTTGGCATGAAATTTCAAAATGTCTCACTTTTGACATTTGATATGTTGTCTATGTTCTATTGTGAATACTATATCAGTTTTTGAGATTTGTAAATTATTGGATTCCGTTTTTATTTACAATTTGTACTTTGTCCCAACTTTTTTGGAATCGGGGTTGTATTATATGAATATGAAACTGATTGCTTGTGAACTTTAAGTCCTTTACCTTCTAACGCCATGCAGAAAATAACTCAATAGGGTTTAGGAAAGGAGAGTATGGTGGAAGGAACCTGAAACCTTGGGTGATTGGTGAACCAATTGTGGACCTCAGCAGATTGATAAACTTACATTGTCCTATGTGACAACAAATGTGGATTTCCTTGCCACGTCGCACTGATGATTAGGGATGACGATGCCATACAGAGTGTCAAAGAATTCAATTATGTGAACAGTGTTATATGGGCCAAGAGTGGCATGGTGGTGAAGGACACCATTTTGGCCAATTGCAACACACATTGTAATGTTCCCAACACACTGCCCAGGAACACTGGCAATGGCCCGCTGCCCAACAATGTTTCTCCCCCAGCGTCTGCTTTTGGCAAGATTGAAGCCGACCTCATTAAAAATATGTGGGGCTGCAGCAGCATCTAGCTCCATAACTCTCTGAGACAGTCATGAAAAAGCATATGACAGAAAGGATACAGATATCAGTCCATACAGTGTAGCACAGTAATACAGTAAACTGGAATACAGTACCAATTATTGTAATTGGCTAATACTGTATATACAGTGGTGCTTGAAAGTTTGTTAACCCTTGAGAATTTTCTATATTTCTGCATGAATATGACCTAAAACATCATCAGATTTTCACACAAGTCCTAAAAGTAGATAAAGAGAACCTAGTTAAACAAGTGAGACAAAAATATTATACTTGGTCATTTATTTATTGAGGAAAATGATCCAATATTACATATCTGTGAGTGGCAAAAGTATGTGAACCTTTGCCTTCAATATCTGGTGTGAGCCCCTTGTGCAGCAGTAACTGCAACTAAACGTTTATGGTAACTGTTGATCAGTCCTGCACACCGGCTTGGGGGAATTTTAGCCCATTCCTCCGTACAGAACAGCTTCAACTCTGGGATGTTGGTGGGTTTCCTCACATGCACTGCTCGCTTCTGGTCCTACCACAACATTTCGATTGGATTAAGGTCAGAATTTTGACTTGGCCATTCCAAAACATTAACTTAATTATTCTTTAACCATTCTTTGGTAGAACGACTTGTGTGCTTAGGGTCATTGTCTTGCTGCATGACCCACCTTCTCTTGAGATTCAGTTCATGGACAGATGTCCTGACATTTTCCTTTAGAATTCACTGGTATAATTCAGAATTCATTGTTCCATCAATGATGGCAAGCCATCCTGGCCCAGATGCAGCAAAACAGGCCCAAACCATGATACTACCACCCCCATGTTTCACAGATGGGATCAGGTTTTTTATGCTGGAATGCAGTGTTTTCCTTTCTCCAAACATAATGCTTCTCATTTAAACCAAAAAGTTCTATTTTTGTCTCATCCGCCCACAAAACATTTTTTCAAATAGCCTTCTGGCTTGTCCACGTGATCTTTAGCAAACTGCAGATCAGCAGTAATGTTCTTTTTGGAAAGCAGTGGCTTTCTCTTTGCAACCCTGCCATGCACATCATTGTTGTTCAGTGTTCTCCTGATGGAGGACTCATGAACATTAACATTAGCTAATGTGAGAGAGGCCTTCAGTTGCTTAGAAGTTACCCTGGGGTCCTTTGTGAACTCGCTGACTATTACACACCTTGCTCTTGGAGTGATCTTTGTTGGTCGACCACTCCTGGGGAGGGTAACAATGGTCTTGAATTTCCTCCATTTGTACACAATCTGTCTGACTGTGGATTGGTGGAGTCCAAACTCTTTAGAGATGGTTTTGTAACCTTTTCCAGCCTGATTAGCATCAACAACGCTTTTTCTGAGGTCCTCAGAAATCTCCTTTGTTTGTGCCATTCTACACTTCCACAAATGTGTTGTGAAGATCAGACTTTGATAGATCCCTGTTCTTTAAATAAAACAGATTGCCCACTCAGACCTGATCATCATCCCATTGATTGAAAACACCTGACTCTAATTTCACCTTCAAATTAACTGCTAATCCTCAAGGTTCACATACTTTTGCCACTCAGATATGTAATATTGGATCATTTTCCTCAATAAATAAATGACCAAGTATAATATTTTTGTCTCATTTGTTTAACTGGGTTCTCTTTATCTACTGTTAGGACTTGTGTGAAAATCTGATGATGTTTTAGGTCATATTTATGCAGAAATATAGAAAATTCTAACAGGTTCACAAACTTATAAGCACCACTGTTGAATGTAACTTATTTGCACATATTCATAGCGCAGTTGTTTCACTCTCTCATAGTTTCTCTCAAATGGCACTCTGTACAGCTGTTTCATCCGGATTTGATGGCGTTTTAGTAGATGGCCCAGTGTGGATAAACTTACCCTGTCGATG
Source organism: Neoarius graeffei (assembly GCF_027579695.1). Taxonomy (NCBI): domain Eukaryota; kingdom Metazoa; phylum Chordata; class Actinopteri; order Siluriformes; family Ariidae; genus Neoarius; species Neoarius graeffei. The sequence continues at coordinate 104,621,430 of NC_083570.1, forward strand.
TTGTTGAATGTTGTGTTGTCATTAATGATGTGGCGTAGCAGTTGTCTCAAAAGTATATTGTTGTTTGCCATGACCATGCTGATAATTTGTTGTTCTTGTGTGAACAAGCAATTTCATCCTCCTACAGGGGGTTGCCTTGCAATTCTACAAAAACAGTATGCAAAAGTTGATGGTCTAACATGTCCTTATGAAATACTGTAAAATTACGTTACAGTAAATCATATGAGGTTAGGATTTCTTACCTGTTCTTATTTTAAAAAGTCCTGATGATACCTGCTACAGCATAGTGGCTCAAGTTGGGTTGGATCCTCTGACCAGCCTCCTGCAGACTCAACCAATGGTTGATAACATGATCACTTAGAGTTGCACGGATCTCATTTGTGACATTTCTCCTATTTCGTCTTGCCACTCATCCTCTTTGTCCTCCTACTCTTGCTCCTTCTCCTCGTCCTCCTCTTACACAAACACCTCTGCCTCTGATTCTGTCTCCAACATGGGCCTCTATTGTTATGCAAGCCAAAGAGCAAACCTTAATCCTATGTATAGTGTTGAAGTTATGATTTTCAAGTGATCACATTGGTTACAGGTGTTTTCACAGGTGATTGATAATTGAGTTTGTATTTCAATGGCAGTGTTTAGCAAACAACACACACAGGCATGTAGTTTTGAATGTTGTGTGTAATGTAGATTACCGTGTGTAGTCATTTGCAAAAAGTGTGTTTTAGAATTTCAAACTCTGTGTAAAGCAGACAAGGTGCTTATGGTTCAGCATATCTGGTCAATAAATCGGCTACGAGTTAGTGGTTTCAATAATTGTGCCAAAAGCACGAGTTTTTGTGTCTTAGCAATTGCAAAAAACTGTAAACAAAACAACAAGGGAAATTAGCTCTTTCAATCATTTATTCAACAAAAATATCAATAGATGATGTTATATCCTTCTGTGAGGGGCAGCACGGTGGTGTAGTGGTTAGCACTGTCGCCTCACAGCAAGAAGGTCCTGGGTTCGAGCCCAGCGGCCAGCAAGGGCCTTTCTGTGTGGAGTTTGCATGCTTTCCCTGTGCCTGCGTGGGTTTCCTCCGGGTGCTCCGGTTTCCCCCAAAGGCATGCAGGTTAGGCTAATTGGTGGCTCTAAATTGACTGTAGGTGTGAATGTGAGCATGAATGGTTGTGTGTTTATGTGTTAGCCCTGTGATGACCTGGCAACTTGTCCAGGGTGTACTGCCCATAGTCAGCTGGGATAGGCTCCAGCTTGCCTGCGACCCTGTAGGACAGGATAAGTGGCTACAGATAATGGATGGATGGATATTCTTCTGTGGAGAAAGTAAGTACACCCTTGGCTTCAGAAGCTTGTACAGTATTGCCCCCTTTAACAGAAATACTGTAACTTGTAAGTGTTTTGTGTAATTGTCCACCAGTGTCTGACATTGGCTTGCTGAAATTTTTGACCACTCTTCCATGCAAAATTCCTTCAGTTGCAAGATGTTTGAGGATTTTCTTGCATGTACTGCCCTTTTCAAATCTCCCTTCAACATTCTAATGGGGTTCAAATCAGGGCTTTGATGAGGCCATTCCATCACCCTCCATTTCTTCTTTTTTTGAGCCAGTCCTTGGTGTATTTGCTTGTGTGCTTAGGATCATTATCTTGTTGGAAGGTCCACCTCTGGTTCAACTTCAACTTTTGAACAGATGGGCTCATGTTGTTTTCAAGCACTCTTTGAAATAATTCAGAATTCATAGTTGATTCAGTGAATACAAGCTTCCTAGTCCCTGAGGCAGCGAAGCAACCCCAAACCATAACATTTCCACCACCATGCTTCACAGCTGGTATGAGGTTCTTCTCCTGAAAAGCTGTCTTTGGTCTTCGCCACACGGGTACTCGTACTGTGGCTAAACAACTCTACTTTTGATTCATCTATCAAGAGCACATTATTTCAAAAGGCCTGGTCTTTGCCTATATGTTCATTGGCATACTGTAGTCTTGCTTTAACATTCCTTTTGGACAGCAAAGACTTTTTCCTGACATGCCTTCCATGCAGGTCAAATTTGTCCTATCTCTTTCTGATTGTATACACTTTCATACCAACAGTTGCAGGAGTTACCTGTAGCTCCAGTGATGTAATTTTGGGTTCTTGGAGATTTCTTTTAGCATTAAATATCCCGCTCATGGGCTGAATTTGCTGGGACGGTTAGTCCTCGACAAACTGGGAATTGTTTACAATCTACACCACTTGTAGATGATTTTCCTGACAGTGGAATGATTTATTTCTCATAAATTGGAGATCATTTAAATCCCTTGCCAAATTCATAGGCATCCACAACCTTTTTTTTGTTTGTTTTCCTGAGGTCCTTAGAGAGAACTTTAGATCTTGGTGTCAAGTCAAGTCATTTTATTTAGATAGCACATTTAAATACAACAAAGTTGGCCCCAAAGTGCTTCACAACATAACACAAGATTTTGAACAACATTTACAGGGAAACAGAATAAAGAAATTGGACTAGATTAAAACCCATGCTCGCAAAAAAAAAAAGTAGAAAAATAGCATAAATATATAAAATATAAGGATAAATGAACAAAACAATTTATAAAAACAATTAAAATAATTAAAAGGGGTAGACTTGACATCACTAATTAAAATTGAAAATAAAATCAAAATTAAAAATGAAAATAGAATTTACTCCCTCAGATTGTGCCAAAAGCAAGGGAGAAAAAATCCGTCTTTAAATTGGATTTAAAACAATCAATGGTGGGAGAGGATCTGACATATATAGGAAGACTGTTCCAGAGCTTAGGGGCAGCAACAGAGAAGGCTCTGTCACCTTTGGTTTTTAGGCGTGTGCGGGGCACTGAAAAAAGAAGTTGTGATGAAGACCTGAGGGACATGGGAGCAGAACAAGGTATGAGGAAATCAGAAATCTACTGAGGGGCCAAACTATTTAGGGCTTTAAAAACAAACAGCAATACTTTAAAATCAATTCTGTACCTCACAGGTAACCAGTGTAGCTGTGCTAGGATGGGAGTGATGTGTTGCCTTTTCTTTGTACCAGTAAGGAGCCTAGCTGCAGCATTTTGGACCATCTGTAAGTGTGTGAGGGTGGAATGAGGCAAGCCCAGATAAAGTGCATTGCAGTATCCAATCCAATCCAGCTTTATTTATAAAGCACTTTAAAAACAACCAGAAGGTACCAAAGTGCTGTACATGATACAATGATAAATACAAGATAAATTTAAAAAAACATAAAACATCAATAAAAACAGATATAATATAAAACAAAACAATAAAATAACAAAAAATAAGATAAATAAAACAAAATCAACATCTTACAGAGTGTCAAAAGCCATGGAAAAGAGATGGGTCTTAAGAAGGGATTTAAAAACAGACAAGGAAGATGCCTGTCTAATGTGCAGAGGCAGACCGTTCCACATTTTAGGGACTGCCACAGCGAAAGCACGGTCCCCTCTGAGCTTGCGCTTAGTTTTTGGCACCCTCAGGAGCAGCTGATCAGTTGACCCGAGAGAGCGGGTGGGTGAATATGGGTGCAGCAATTCAGAGAGGTAGGGAGGGGCGAGACCATTGAGAGATTTAAAAGCAAATTAAAGAATTTTAAAATGAATCCTAAAATGTATGGGCAACCAGTGGAGTGAGGCTAAAATGGGGGAAATGTGGTCATGTTTGCGTGTGCCAGTTAAAAGATGTGCAGCAGCATTTTGTACCATCTGGAGACGGTTGATGGAGGACCCACTAACCCCTACATAAAGTGCATTGCAGTAATCCAGCCGTGTGGTGACAAAGGCGTGCCTTACCGTCTCAAAGTCCTGCTTTGAAAGAATTGGCTTTATTTTGGCTAGCTGCCTCGGTTGGTAAAAACTTGACTTCACAACTGTCTTGATCTGATTGTCAAGTCTGAGGTCAGAGTCCACCTTAACTCCCAAGTTAGTGATGTTGGATTTTAGGTATTGAGCCAAGGAACTTAGATCTAGACAGAGGGTCTCTGAGCTGCCACCAAAAACAATCACTTCTGTCTTCTTATCGTTAAAATTTAAAAAATTTAGAGCCATCCAGGCCTTTATGTTGTCAAGACATTCAAGTAAAGGTCTTACAGAGAATGCTTGATTCTTTTTAAAGGAACAGTCCACCGTACTTCCATAATGAAATATGCTCTTATCTGAATTGAGATGAGCTGCTCCGTACCTCTCCGAGCTTTGCGCGACCTCCCAGTCAGTCAGACGCGCTGTCACTCCTGTTAGCAATGTAGCTAGGCTCAGCATGGCCAATGGTATTTTTTGGGGCTGTAGTTAGATGCGACCAAACTCTTCCGCGTTTTTCCTGTTTACATAGGTTTATATGACCAGTGACATGAAACAAGTTCAGTTACACAAATTGAAACGTAGCGATTTTCTATGCTATGGAAAGTCTGCACTATAATGACAGGCATACTAACACCTTCTGCGCGCTTCGACAGCGCATTGATACGGAGCTCAGTATCAATGCGCTGTCGAAGCGCGCAGAAGGTGTTAGTACACCTGTCATTATAGTGCGGACTTTCCATAGCATAGAAAATCGCTACATTTCAATTTGTGTAACTGAACATGTTTCATGTCACTGGTCATATAAACCTATGTAAACAGGAAAAACGCGGAAGAGTTTGGTCGCATCTAACTACAGCCCCAAAAAATACCATTGGCCATGCTGAGCCTAGCTACATTGCTAACAGGAGTGACAGCACGTCTGACTGACTGGGAGGTTGTGAAAAGCTCGGAGAGGTACGGAGCAGCTCATCTCAATTCAGATAAGAGCATATTTCATTATGGAAGTACGGTGGACTGTTCCTTTAAGAGGCATATAGACCTGCGTGTCATCCGCATAACAATGAAATGAAATACCATGCTTCCTAAGTATGGAACCAAGCGGGAGCAGGTACAAAGAAAAGAGAAGAGGGCCTAGGACTGAGCCCTGTGGGACACCACATGACAGAGGAGCAGAGGAGGATACAGAGTCACCAAGGCTCACACAGAAAGTTCGATCTGCTAAGTACGACCTGAACCACTCCAGTGCTATGCCACTGATGCCCACCCACTGCTCCAAATGTGAAATTAAAATGTCATGGTCTACAGTGTCAAATGCAGCAGTTAGGTCTAAAAGTACAAGAACAGCACATTCACCGGAATCACAGATTAAAAGAATATCGTTAAAAACTCTTAAAAGAGCCGATTCTGTGCTATGCAGTGATTTAAAACCAGATTTGAAAACCTCAAGAATATTGTGCTCCTCCAGAAAGGACATTAATTGATTGTAGACTGTCTTTTCAAGGAGTTTTGAAAGGAAGGGCAGTTTAGAAATAGGCCTATAATTAGCCAGAACTGCAGAATCTAAACCAGTTTTTTAATTAAAGGTTGCACTACTGCATGTTTAAAATTTTTAGGGACTATACCTGAGGACAAACTGCTATTAATAACTGCAAGCACGGTGTGATATCCCGAGAGGCTGCGTCGTCGAGGGGCGCTATGTCACACGTAGATGGCTCCAACAACAAGCAGCTATAACTCCATCTGGTGGTGGAGTTGGGAACTTCACCCTCAGCACCCAACACGGCAACACACCAATGAGGGCCTAATGAGTAAGAGGGCTTTGTGAGAGCTCAAAACTCCCAGTGTGAAGGTGGAGGAGAGAGGAGCGAGGTTCATGGACTCTCCTGCTGAGTGGATCCCGCTGGGCGGAGTATTCATCAAACTGCTTGTCTGGAATTCGTACCCGAGGGATTTTTGCACTGAAATACTTACCTGTGTTACGAACGCCTGTTACTGGGCTGCCACCGGGCCGAAGACTACAGGGATTGTTGACTGAACTCAAAGTAAGGCAGAAGATTTTGTTTGTTCTGTGGAAAGGATATTGGACTGAAGGAAACCGGCCTATAATTTTGTTGTTCTAAAGCCAGAGACATGGTTTGAGTTTGACTTTTGGGAATCCATCTTCGTTTGAACATTGGACTTTGAGATACTTTTTCTGTTTAATCTCCTGGCATAACATTAAAAATCTTGATTTATTTTAACCTTTGTGTCCTTGCACTGATTGAAGGGTCCCACTGAGAGCAGCCAACCTCTCGTGATGTCACAACGGATGGACCCACAGTAGGAAAAACCTCTTTAAATAATCGAGAGGGGACAGCATCATTAGGAGAGCCTGAGAGCTTTAAATGACCAACAGTATCCTGTAAATCTAAACAGAGTCACAGACTCAAACCTATCATGGACAACTGAGCAGGGGACAGAGACTGAAGGGTCATATGCAGAAGGTGAGATTAGAGCCTTAGTGCCAGTGACTTTGTCAATAAAAAAGTGAAGAAAATCTTCACAAACAGCAGGCGAAACCTCAATACCAATGGTCTGCGGAGCATTAAGAACAGAGTCGATGGTCTTAAACAGAACACGAGGCTTATGACAGTTTGACAAAATAATATCAGAGAAATGTTTAGTTTTAGCAGCTTTCACAGTTGTCTGATAGTTATGCCAGCACTCTCTTAACATTTGAAAAGACACTTGCAGTTTGTCTCTCTTCCACTTGCGCTCAGCTCTACGGCACTGGCGTCTGACAGCACGAGTGGTGTCATTTAGCCAGGGTTCACATTTAGTTTTAGGCTGCCTAATTTTTAATGCAGCCACAGTGTCTAAAACAATTTGGCAGGAGGAGTGAAAGCATGAACTAAGCTCGTCCAAGTCGTTACACATTGATTCAGGAACGACACGTTCCTGAATGAGTGTGTGTCCACGTTCTTGTGTGGGGCCAGAAACAGACTGTACTAGATTAAGAGTCAATAAGGTCCTTCACCATTGGCTTATCAGGACAACACACATGAACATTAAAATCCCCAACAATAAGGACTCGGTCATACTTGGGCATAATTTCAGCCAGGAAATCAGAAAAGTCACTTATGAAGTCCTTATTGTATTTGCACTGTAAAAAAAAAAAAAGTTATGCCAACTTAAAAATTCAAGGCAACGTACTGCACAGGATTTTTGAGTTTATGTGACAACTAAGATTTTTAAGTTTTGAAGAAAGTTGTGCCAACTTATACTTTTGGTCTCAGATAACTTAGCCTTCATATTCCCACAAACTTAATTTTTTCAGTTTTACATGATAAGAATTCAACTTTAAGGCCACTAATCTTAACAAAAAAGCACTTAACAAGTGTTAACAAAAAAGCACTGCCACTACAGTTTTATAGCAGTTTTGCTACCATCATGTTAAAATAAACATGCTATTTGAATTGGATTGTTATTTGTTTTATTGTGGGATAAAAAGAAAATTGAACTCAAATTTTGAAGTTTTTACTCGGATGAAAGATTAGTGGCCTTAAAGTTGAATTCTTGTCATGTAAAACTGAAAAAAAAATTAAGTTTGTGTGAATATGAAGACCAAAAGTATAAGTTGGCACAACTTTCTTCAAAACTTAAAAATCTTATGGCCCTTTTCCACTACCCTTTTTCAGCTCACTTCAGCTCGCTTCAGCTCCCTTCAGCCCGACACGGCTCGCGTTTCGACTACCAAAAACCAGCACGACTCAGCTCGTTTCAGCCCTGCTTAGCCCCTAAAACTCGCACCGTTTTGGAGTGGGGCTGAAGCGAGCCAAGCCGTGCCGAGTGAGGCTGGGGGCGTGAGCAGACACTCCCCTGTGCACTGATTGGTGAGGAGGAGTGTCCTCACACGCCCACACACGCCCCGCGAGCGCGCTGGGATCTGTGAACACCGCAAACCCGGAAGGAGAATAATTACGAATTATGAGAATTTCTGAAGCCTTATGCGCCTCGCCTCATCTATACGCTCTCGCCAGTATCTGTCCGCGTTGTCGGTGACAACAAGCCACAGCACCAAGACCAGCAACACTAACGACTCCATGTCCTCCATGTTTATTGTTTACTATTCGGGTCGTGAGACTACCGCTTAAAAGATCACTGATGTCACTGTTTGCGCTGCTTAACGACATCACCTGACGTCCACCCACTTTCGCTAACTCCACCCAATGTGTCCACCCACTTCCAGCCAGCACGGTTCAGCACGGTTGTAGTCGAAATGCAACTCCAACAGCCCCGCTCAGCCCGACTCAGCACGGCACGGCTCAGCCCAACTCAGCCGCGTTTGTAGTGGAAAAGTGGCAATAGTTGTCACATAAACTCAAAAATCCTGTGCAGTAAGTTGCCTTGAATTTTTAAGTTGGTGTAACTTTTTATTTTTTACAGTGTGGGAGGTCTGTAGACCACTGCACACAACACTGTGTGAGGGCGAGCCAGTTCAAATAAACTCATCTCAAAGCTGGTAAAAGAGAATGACAGAGACAGTTGCTTACATTTATAATGACTTTTATAAATAGTCGCTATTCCTCCTCCTCGGCCCGAGGTCCGTGGGAGTTAAAATAGCAGCAGTCCCCAGATAAAAGTTCTGTGAGGGCGCTGGACTCACCAACAGCTAGCCATGTCTCAGTCACACAGAGAAAATCCAGTCCTCGGGATGTAAAGAAATCCTTCAGGATGAAAGTTTTGTTCACTAGCAACCTAGCATTGATGAGCCCAAACTTAGCAGAAATTGGTGGATCCATGGTAGTAACCGTCCGGGGGGCCCGACACAAAGGCCGTAGGTTGCACAAATTCACCCCACGCCAGCGAGGCTGAGGAGAGCAGGGACCATGGGGCTGGAACATCTCATCCGGGCCGACGACAGGTACCAGCCAAGCGTCGACAAGGTCCAACGAGCATCGAGAAATAACGAGGCGAGGTACTGCTCCATACTTAAGCCAAGAAACCTTGGAAGTGCGCGACAAACAGGCCTTCAGCTTTACCAGTCGACCGCTGCGTTTACCCCGGCAGCGGTGGTGTTTATGCCGGAGGAATGGAGCTGGGGCGCAGCAGAGGTGAACTGGGATCCCCGATAGGAAAGGGGGCAAAGACTTTTGGCCACCATGATCAAACCCCACCAGATCTTTGGCAGAAACTTGAATATCCGTCAGTGTTTGGCAATCATACACCAGTAGTGAGTAGACAAGTGACAGATACAGCACAAACACACATAACACTGGCAGAGACAGACGGCAGGCCACGCACTCTGGCGCCATCTCATTTCTCGTTTCTCGTTGCAGTAGTCTAACCTAGAAGTAATAAAAGCATGAATAACTGTTTCTAGGTCTTTTGGAGCTAATATTGGTTTTAGCTTTCCAATGTTTCTCAAATGATAAGAACTACCTCTCACCACATTTGCTACCTGCTTGTTAAAACTCAAACTATTGTCCATAAAAACACCAAGATTTTTAACCTCACTGTGCAAATATGCAGACAAGGGACCAAGGGTGGGGGTGATACTGGCGGCTGAATTGGAGGGGCCAAAGATGACCACCTCAGTCTTGCTGTCATTCAGCTGAAGGAAGTTTCCTGCCATCCAACGTTTAATGTTGTTCAGGCAGCTAATGAGGCTGTTTGTGAAGTGGGGATCAGGTGAAGCTGGCAGGTAAAACTGAGTATCATCTGCGTAGCAGTGATAGGAAATATTGTGTCTCTTAAAAATTGACCCAAGCTGAAGCATGTATAAAGAAAACAGAAGGGGACCCAAACACTTCTGATAACACCACACACTTCACTAGCAAAGAGAACACCAGACCTTAGATGTCAGGTCTAAATAAGACAGGTTCCACCTGCACCTTCACTTGCAGGAGGTTCTAATCAATGGCACTGAATCTGGAACACCCGATTCTAATGTTATGGACTTGAAAGTGTAATAAATGTAAGGGTGTACTTACTTTTTCCAGAGTGTCCTTACTTTTTTTTTACTGTTATTTTAAAATTATTATTTACATATGAAAATGACTACAAAATGCCAATTTTATGTTTTTTTGTTGGAGTATATCACCTTTGCCTGTAGGCATTGTATCAAAGAGAGTGAAATGTTTGCTTATTTAAATATGTTGAGAAGTCTACAATTTCCATGGGATGTACTTATTTTTTCACATGACTGTATGTTATGATCATAAAGTGCACATGAAGGCACAGTTTCAAACATTCCTCTGATAAAATGTCCAGAGATTGCTAGTTCTGAGCAATAATAAACACACACTCAGTGTTGTACTTATTTTTCACTAAAATCAACATGGTGGCACACCTAGATGCAGCGGCTTTGTGCTCTCCGACTCAGAGTTCATTTTTTCCATCCTGCCTGGTTAAAAACACCTATAGCTGGCTGGATATTTTATCTATAGGACAAGAGATCGAGGGAAGATTGTCATACGACTTTCTCCATATCCACAACATTCCACAGAATTCCACAGTAGTCGCTAGACACTGCTCTCCGGATGTGGAGTTCATGACAATTAAATGCAGACGCTTGTACCTCCCCCATGAGATTAACGCTGTACTACTCACTGCTGTGTATATAGCACCAGATGCTAATGCTAGCTCGGCTCTGGGGCTTTTGCATGACACCATCAGCAACAAACAGAACAAGTATCCCGAGGCTGCTCACATCATTTCCGGGGACTTTAATCATGCTGATCTGAAAGTAGTCCTCCCCAAATTTTCCATCAACACATAGTGTACAACCAGGGGAGAAAAAACACTGGACAAGTTGTACACAAACATCAGACAGGCCTACAGGGCTAAACCCCTTGCACACCTTGGCCAGTCTGATCATATGTCCCTGCTTCTGATCCCTGCATACACCCCCCTCCAGAAACAAGTTCCCATTACGACCCGGACTGTTAGCACATGGCCTGAGGATGCCTCCCACCAGCTACAGGACTGCTTCCAAAGAACCGACTGGGAGGATTTTGCTCACCAGGACCTGGAGAACCACACTACAGCAGTCCTGGATTACATCAGGTTCTGCGCAGACAATGTCATCAGGGACAAACGTATAAGGATTTATCCCAACAGGAAGCCCTGGATGACAAAGGAGGTCCAGAGCCTGTTGAAAGCCAGGAACAATGCTTTCAGGTCAGGGGATAAGGCACTCTACAGTGCAGCTAGAGCCAACCTGAAAAGAGGCATCCGCGAGGCCAAGGCAATATACAGAAGGAGGATAGAGGACCAGCTCAGGAGCAACAACACCAGGCAGTGTGGCAGGGTGTCCAGCACAGGGTCACCAGTTACAGATCCAGCAACTCCCCGCCCACGGAGGGAGACTCTTCCCTGGTAGAGGAGCTGAACATCTTTGCCCTCTTTGAGGTGACACCAACAGCAGCTCCATCACAGCCGCCTGTCCACAGCAGCCTCACACTCACAGTAGAGGAGTATGAGGTGAGGTGGGTGATGAGGAAGGTGAACCCAAGGAAGGCTGCAGGACCCGACGGTGTGACAGGATGGGTGCTGAAAGACTGTGTGGATCAGCTGGCTGGAATCTTCACAGGGATTTTTAACCAGTCCCTGTCTCAGGCCATTGTCCCATCCTGCCTTAAGTCCTCAACCATTGTACCGCTGCCAAAAAAACTAACATCAACACCCTGAATGACTACTGCCCAGTGGCATTTACAACTGTCATCATGAAGTGCTTTGAGAAACTGGTGCGGAGTCATATCCTTGCCTGCCTGCCTGCTGAGCTGGACCCTCTTCAATTTGCTTACAAAGCAAAGAGATCCACAGAGGATGCTGTATCCACAGCACTTCACGCTGCACTGACCCACTTGGAGAAGCAGGGGAGCTACATCAGAATGCTCTTTGTGGACTTCAGCTCAGCGTTTAACACCATACTCCCACAACGACTGGTGTCCAAGCTGGCGGACCTTGGGCTTCCACCACTCACCTGCAGCTGGACTTTCTCCCACATACTCCCATGACTGGTGTCCAAGCTGGCGGACCTTGGGCTTCCACCACTCACCTGCAGCTGGACTTTCTCCCACATACTCCCACATACTCCCACAACGACTGGTGTCCAAGCTGGCAGACCTTGGGCTTCCATCACTCACCTGCAGCTGGACTTTCTGTCAGGCTGCTCCCAAAGGGTCAGGCTGGGTTCCCACACCTCCACTGCTCTCAGCCTGAACACCGGCTCACCACAGAGTTGTGTACTTAGCCCACTCCTTTACACCCTCTACACGTATGACTGTGTCTCCACCCACCTCAGCAACAAGATTGTAAAGTTCACAGATGACATGACCATGGTCGGACTCATCTTGGGCGAGGAGGGTGAGCTGGCATACAGGGACGAGGTGGAGTGGCTGTCAGAGTGGTTAAAGTCAACAATCTGCTCCTCAACACCACCAAAACAAAGGAGCTGGTTATTGACTTTAGGAAAAACAAAACTGACATCCAGCCACTCATCATCAGCGGGGCCTGTGTGGAGAGGGTCCCGGTGTTCAGGTTTCTCGGCATTGAGCTGGAGAACGACCTAACCTGGAGTGCCAACACCAAGTTGCTGCTGAAGAAGGCGCAGCAGAGACTGTACTTTCTGAAAATCCTCAGAAAGAACTGTCTCCGGCGGCACGGTGGTGTAGTGGTTAGCGCTGTCGCCTCACAGCAAGAAGGTCCGGGTTCGAGCCCCGTGGCCGGCGAGGGCCTTTCTGTGCAGAGTTTGCATGTTCTCCCTGTGTCCGCGTGGGTTTCCTCCGGGTGCTCCGGTTTCCCCCACAGTCCAAAGACATGCAGGTTCGGTTAACTGGTGACTGTAAATTGACCGTAGGTGTGAATGTGAGTGTGAATGGTTGTCTGTGTCTATGTGTCAGCCCTGTGATGACCTGGCGACTTGTCCAGGGTGTACCCCACCTTTCGCCCGTAGTTAGCTGGGATAGGCTCCAGCTTGCCTGCGACCCTGTAGAACAGGATAAAGCGGCTACAGATAATGAGATGGGATAAGAACTGTCTCCCCCAAAATCTGCTCCGGGCCTTCTATCACTGCTCCATAGAGAGTGTGCTCACGTACGGACTGTGTGTTTGGTACGGCAGCTGCACATCCTCAGAGAAGAAGGTGCTCCACAGGGTCATTAGGGCAGCAGGGAAAACAATAGGCTGCCCCCTCCCCACCCTGGAACAGATTTACACTTCCAGATGCTGCATAAAAGCAATGGAGATTTCAAAAGACTAGAAGGGCACTCGGTAGAGTGGATACCGTACCTCCACCAAACCACATCCGGATTTGCATCAAAATCTAACCAATTGTTCCTTGGTCCATGGCCTGGCTTTCCTCCACATTTTGTCAAAATCCATTCACTACTTTTTGAGTCATGTTGGGAACAGACAAACAATCCTGGATCCACATACATATCTGGATTTGCGTCAAAATCTAACCAATTGTTGCTTGGCCCATGGCCTGGCTTTCCTCCAAATTTCTTCAAAATCCGTTCACTACTTTTTGAGTTATGTTGGGAAAAGACAAACAATCCTGGATCCGTGTAAATATCTGGATCTTGGATCCACAGACATCTGGATTTGTGTCAAAATCTAACCAATTGTTCATTGGCCCATGGCTCACTGTAACATTTCACTAGGGGTGGGTGGAGCACAGAGGACGGCAGGACAGAGATCAGGTTTGCAAAAAGGCTTTATTGCCACACTTTTCAGTGAACAGTTCGGTACTGCTTAGACACACACACACAGCCAGCGTCTAGTCCGGATATGCCCCTCTGCTCTCGCTCTCCCTCTTTAAGTAGGGCGCGGTCACTGGGAAGACACACAAACACAGGTTAATTGCCGTCAGGTGTAGTGATTCTGCCACTTACCTTCCCTGACTCCGCCCTCCTGTCACAGACCGGCGCATGACCATGCCCCCACTGCCACATCCCCCCACCGCCCGACTCAGGCCGGGCGGCTGTCCGGCCTGCAGCCGACTCCCCCCCCCCCGACGGGAGAGGAAGTCCGCCACGACCATCTGCACCCCCGGCCTGTGGACCACCTTAAAATTGAAGGGTTGGAGTGCCAGATACCAACGGGTGATCCGCGCGTTGGCATCCTTCATGCGGTGGAGCCACTGGAGGGGCGCGTGGTCCGAACAGAGGGTGAAAGGGCGCCCCAGCAGGTAGTAGCGGAGGGCGAGGACCGCCCACTTGATCACCAGACACTCTTTCTCGATAGTGCTGTAGCACCCCTCATGCACTGACAGCTTCCTGCTAATGTACAGGATGGGGCAGTCCTCCCCCTCCACCTCCTGGGACAAAACCACCCCCAGCCCTCTGTCCGACGCATCGGTCTGCAACATAAAAGGGAGAGAAAAGTCAGGGGAGTGTAAAAGTGGCCCCCCACACAGTGCAGCCTTTACCTCAGAGAAAGCCCGCTGGCATTGCTCCGTCCACTGGACCGGATCTGGTGCCCCCTTTTTAGTGAGATCAGTCAGCGGGCTGGTGATGTCTGAATAATTAGGTATAAACCTACGATAGTAGCCAGCCAGCCCCAGGAACTGTCTCACCCCCTTTTTGGTCTTGGGCCTCAGGCAGGCCGCAATTGCTGCTGTCTTGTTAATTTGGGGACGCACCTGCCCGTTGCCCAAGTGGAAGCCCAGATACTGTACTTCCACCTGCCCAATCGCACACTTCTTTGGGTTGGCTGTGAGACCCGCTCGTCTCAGCGACTTAAGGACGGCCCTCAGGTGTTGTAAGTGCCGCTGCCAGTCATTACTATAAATGATGATATCGTCGAGGTATGAGGCCGCATAGGTGGCGTGGGGGTGGAGGACCCTGTCCATCAGCCGCTGAAACGTAGCAGGCGCCCCAAACAGCCCAAACGGAAGTGTGATGAATTGGTGCAAGCCAAACGGTGTGGAAAAGGCCGTTTTTTCCCGGGATAATGGAGTCAAGGGGATCTGCCAATAACCCTTTGTTTAATCCAGCGTCGAGTAAAAACGAGCCGTGCCTAGCCGATCGAGCAACTCATCAATATGAGGCATTGGGTACGTATCAAATTTAGACACTGCGTTGACTTTTCTATAGTCCACACAGAACCGGACCGACCCGTCAGCCTTGAGTACCAAGACCACCGGGCTGCTCCAGTCACTGTGGGAATCCTTGACGATGCCCATTTCGAGCATGGCCTCGAGTTCTTCCAGAACCACCTTTTTCTTGTGCTCGGGTAACCTGTAAGGGCGGCTACGCACTACCACCCCCGGGGGCGTCTCAATGTGGTGCTCTATGAGGTTGGTGCGGCCGGGCAGGGGCGAGAACACGTCCGAAAACTCGGTCTGCAACTGGGTAACCTCCGCGAGTTGGGTCAGGGAGAGGTGGTCTCCACAGGGGACCGGAGAGGTACGCGATGCCAATGTTCCCTTTTGCACCTCCGGCCCCAGCTCCGCCTTCTCCGGAACCACCGACACCAACGCCACGGGGACCTCCTCATTCCAGAGTTTGAGTAGGTTGAGGTGGTAAATATGTAGCGCCCCGCCCCATTCGTTCGCCTCACCTCATAGTCAACGTCCCCGACTCGCCGTGTGACCTCAAAGGGTCCTTGCCACTTGGCGACTAATTTGGAGCTCGATGTAGGCAACAGTACGAGTACTTTCTCTCCCGGTGCAAACTCCCTAAGGCGCGTACCCTTGTCGTACAGGCGGGCTTGTCGTTCTTGGGCCTGCCGCAAATTCTCCTGAGTTAGGTGCGTGAGCGTGTGGAGTTTTGCGCGCAGGTCAATAACGTATTGGATTTTGTTTTTACTTGGTGAAGGTCCCTCCTCCCAGTTTTCCCGCAGCACGTCTAGGATGCCGCGCGGCTTACGCCTGTATAACAATTCGAACGGGGAGAACCCCGTGGAGGCTTGGGGGACCTCTCACACTGCAAAGAGCAAGGGTTCAAGCTATCTATCCCAATTACGTGCGTCCTCACTTACGAATTTTTTAATTATGTTCTTGAGGGTGCGGTTGAACCGTTCCACTAAACCGTCCGTTTGTTGGTGATGCACGCTGGTGCGGATCGGCTTAATACCCAATAACCCATACAGTTCGTTCAGTGTACATGACATAAACAAGGTGCCTTGGTCAGTCAGAATCTCTTTCGGGATTCCAACTCGGGAGATAACGCAGAAGAGTGCCTCCGCAATACTGTGTGCTGAGATATTGCGAAGAGGCACTGCTTCCGGGTATCGCGTTGCATAGTCCACTAGAACTAATATAAAGTGGTACCCTCGTGCTGACCGATCTAATGGCCCGACGAGATCCATCCCAATTCTTTCGAACGGGGTCTCGATTAACAGTAGAGGGCGCAAAGGCGCTTTTGGAATGGCCGCTGGATTTACTAACTGGCATTCGCGGCACCCCGTACACCACCTACGGACATCACCGCGAATCCCCGGCCAATAGAACCGGGCCATTATTCGGGCTAGTGTTTTATCCTGCCCTAAGTGTCCAGCCATGGGATTAAAGTGAGCCGCCTGGAATACCAATTCCTGGCGGCTCTTCGGAATTAAAAGCTGCATGACTCACTCTTTAGTCTGAGTGTCCTGCGTCACTTGGTATAACCTATCCTTCGTAATCGTGAAGTAAGGGGAGGGCGGGGTGGCGTTCGGCGGGAGCGTTTGACCATCGATTACTCTCACTTGGTCAAACGCATGCCTCAGAGTCTCGTCTCGCGACTGCTCTAATGGGAAATCCGCAAGGGATTCCCCAATAGAGAGAGGAGGAGCCGGCGGCTCCTCACTCTGAGGCGGAGATGATGTAGACGGCTCTGTGACAGCTGCTCCCGCCAAAGCGACACCGGGACCTCCCTCTGCTAAATGGCAGGACCCACTCTTCACTAGATGTGTCATTAAATCCCGAAACCCCAGCCAATCAGTCCCCAAAATTAAAGAGTGGGTAAGGCGAGGATTAACCGCTGCCTTCACTATAGCTTTTTCTCCTCTGAAAAAAATGTGGACCGACACCGAAGGGTAGCGGTGAACATCCCCATGCACACACAACACCTTCACCCCCTGTGCTCCCCCCAGTGCCTCGTTTTGAACCAGGCTTTGGCGAATTGAGGTCTGATTACAACCAGAATCCACCAACGCCTGATATGTAGCCCCTTGGATACTCACCGGTATGCAATACGCTCCGGCCCGATCGAGGGCGGCCTCTGGCGCATCGGGGATCCGAACCACCACGCCCACTTCCATTGCCGTGCACTGCTGTTGAAGATGGCCCGGCTCCCCGCAGCGCCAGCAAACCGGCCCGGGCTTTCCCTCTGCACTGGTGTTCTGGGGCTCACTCACCTGAGGTGGGGGAGAGACAGACACAGAAGGGAGAAACGGGAGGGCACCGCGGGTGCGGCGGGCCGGCTGGGGTGGCTCCGGCCCCCGTCTCCACGGTGGGGGAATGGGGCGAGGACGGGACACAGAAGGAGGGGGAGAGAGAGAAGAGGAGAGAAGATGCCATCTGCTGTCCTGCCGCCGGAACAGCCGCCAAATGATCCTCCGCCAGCCAGCTCGACTGCCTGATCCAGCGATGCCGGGCGGTGGCACTGGACCCACTCCGCGGTTCCTGCTGGTAGGCGAGCGATGAATTGTTCCAGCACCACCTGGTCGATGATCCCCTCGGCGTCGCGGTTGCCGGCCCTCAGCCACTGCCAGCAGGCGTCCCGGAGCTGCTGGCCAAACGCGAACGGCCAGCCGACTTCCTCCAAGCGCAAAGCGCGGAAGCGCTGGCGCTGTTGCTCTGGCGTGTGCCCCACACGCTGGAGGACGGCCCAGCGGAGGTCCGTGTAGGCCAGCCGGCGGTCGGCGGGGAGCTGTAGCGCGGCCAGCTGCGCCTCTCCCGTTAGGAGGGGGAGAAGGCGCGCCGCTCCATCGGCCACCCCAAGGCCTCGCGGTCTTCCTGCTGGGCCAGCACCAGGGCTTCGAAGCGTCGCTCCTGTTCCTTCCAGAGGGTGACGAGCGCCTGGTGCTGGCTTTGCTGGGCCATGGCGAGGGCGTGGACCAGGTCGGCGAACGGGGAGGACACCATGGGGCTGATCTGCTGGTGCTCCACTCTGATCCTGGGTTTCGGCACCACTGTAACAGTTCACTAGGGGTGGGTGGAGCACAGAGGACGGCAGGACAGAGATCAGGTTTGCAAAAAGGCTTTATTGCCACACTTTTCAGTGAACAGTTCGGTATTGCTTAGACACACACACACAGCCAGCGTCTAGTCCGGATATGCCCCTCTGCTCTTGCTCTCTTTCCTTAAGTAGGGTGTGATCACTGGGAAGACACACAAACACAGGTTAATTGCTGTCAGGTGTAGTGATTCTGCCACTTACCTTCCCTGACTCCGCCCTCCTGTCACAGACTGACGCATGACCACGCCCCCGCTGCCACACTCACCTTTTCTCAAATTTTCATCAAAATATGTTCAGTACTTTGAGTTATGCTGGGAACAGACAAACAGTCCTGGATCCATATACATATCTGGATCCACATACATATCTGGATTTGCGTCAAAATCTAAGCAATTGTTCCTTGGTCCATGGCCTGGCTTTCCTCCATATTTTATCAAAATCCATTCACTCCTTTTTGAGTTATGTTGAGAACAGGCAAACAATCCTGGATCCATATACATTTCTGTATCCTATAGCCACATACATATGCAGATTTGTGTCAAAATCTAACCAGTTTTTCCTTGGCCCATGTCTCACCTTTCCACCAAAGTTCATCAAAATCGATTCACTACTTTTAAAGTTACGTTGGGAACAGGCAAACAAGCAGAGGCAAAAATGTAACCTCCTCCAACAAAGTTGGCGGATGCAACCAGGGAACATGAAGGCTAGCAGGTGCTTCTTCTGAGCTATATGAAATTAACACATGGTTTTGAACTGCTGCTCATGCTGCATCACTGGGCAACATAGTGGAGAGTGCTGTCCACCCTCTGATGCATACATGAGCTCACAGGTGCACATAACTGGTTTGTGTTGCTCTGCTTGACAGGAGATGCCTGACTTGGCAACTTTTTCAAATGTTATTTTCCTAAACTTCACTTTAAATTGGTATAAACTATTTTAGACATCCCCCTTTTTTTGCCATTATCAATGTTTCAGTAATGCTAGCTTTTTTTTCCCCAGTTTTTTTTCCCAGTTTTTTTTCGCAGTTTGCTCGCTGACTAGCAGCTGTGTGGTGTAACGACTAATATGTTCTTCCTTCAAGAGTTGTGAAATGAAGCCATTACATCATTTAAAACCTGAGCCTATGCACTACCTTAGGGAATCTGAACAGCAGGACACTGCGATAAGGCTAATGCTTCCCCCATCACATTGGATCACTGAAGAAACTTCCTGCACTGCTGTGAACATTTGAACTTTTTTTCTGTTTATCTCACAGAATATGATTGAAGAGCTCACTGATGGATATTTCACAAAAGGAGCTGCTTCATTAAACAGTTAAGCCCTCCATCATATTGAATAAGGCACAGTCCTAATCATTACTAATGTGTAAGAAAGTCTTTGACGGCATTCATGTAATAATATTATTTTAAACTGGATTTACTGTATAATACACTGTACCAGTTTAGTAAAGCCAATCAACCAACCCGTAAGACTCATTCGTGAGTGTGTGTTGTAGATGTGACGCACCTGCCGTTTGGCCGCCCTGCCGTTTTGTTCCAGACTTCGTACTCGTTACTGCAGCACTCAGACTACATCAGCGCATACAGTTACGAGCTGCACATGCCCCTGTGGACGGCATTCACTATCACACCACAGGTATAACTCATACACACCTCCATACACACTTACACACTGTGTACACCAGGTTACATGTGACAAGTCTGAAATGTTACATTAATTTAGCACATTTTTTTTATTTTCATTTTTTGAAGAACCCACACTGTACTGTGTGGGTTATGTGTGTATACTGGTTTCTCTGTCAAGGTTCCTTGTTCAGTCATGACTTAA
The DNA here is from genome assembly GCF_027579695.1 of Neoarius graeffei. NCBI lineage: Eukaryota > Metazoa > Chordata > Actinopteri > Siluriformes > Ariidae > Neoarius > Neoarius graeffei. The sequence goes on from NC_083570.1 coordinate 104,641,212, forward strand.
ATCGACATCTGAACTAAATTGATATCTGGCGCAATATAAAATTTAATTAAAATGTGAACAGCTGCACCGCAGAAGCAAAAATTGAATGAAAAGTCACAAATTTCTCAATGACAGGATAATACACAGTAAAAGAGAGTGTGTGAAATTGTAGCTAAATGCAGTGCATGTGAAATAATAATAATAATAATAATAATAATAATAATAATAATAATAATAATTATTATTATTATTATTATTATTATTATACATCCAGGGCACTTTTTCGATGGAATAAAAACGTGTTCCATTCCCTTCTAGTGGGTTTCATTCATTCAGTTTGATAGCATGCAATATTGTTATCATATCACTTATCCTACGTGTATTACGTCACTCTACCCAATGGAAAATGAGCGCTGAATATGGTTTATTGCATGGTTGTCTAGACAACATGACGTGGCACGTCGGAGCGCGAATAGTTAAAAACGACCGCAAAGTTGGCATTCGAGCTGCCCCGCTGAGCCAGCCGGCCCTGAGTGCGTGACGTCACAGCGGTAACCGGTTTTAAGGCCGACGCCTTTGACAGCTACCGTATAGACCAAAGTCATATAAATAAAAATTTATGGTGAAAGTAAGAAATACCGTTACTGACTTGCTCAACTAAGACTGATTTGACTTCACTGATTGTGGGTTGACTCTCATTAAAACAGGATAGGTGTTATAACTTATGCAACAGACATGTACGAGGGGCGTTCAATAAGTAATGCCCCTGACCCACTTCCCATAGCAGTAGAGCAACGCAACTTGGCACAGTTATTACTCTTTCTCTACATAGGAACCACCCAGAGTTATGCATTTCTCCCATCGTTTGATGCAGCTCTGGAGACCGTTTTTGTAGAACACCCCAGGTTGGTCCTCCAACCATGACGTGACTTCAGAAATCAAGGCTGAATCATCTGGGAAATGCTTTCCTTTCAAAAACAACTTCATGGCTGGGAAGAGGTGAAAGTCAGAGGGTGCAAGGTCAGGAGAGTAGGGAGGATGGGGGAGGATTTCATAGCCACACTCCCGTGCTTCTGATCTGGCGACAAGCGAGTTGTGGACCGGAGCGTTGTCCTGCAGGAGGAGGATAACTTTGCTGATCTTGCCCCGCCTCTTGATTTTGATAGCTTCTCTTAATTTCCTTAAAAGTGAAGCATAATAGGCTCCTGTAATTGTGGTACCCTTTGCCAGGAAATCTGTCATCACTACTCTGTCCTGGTCCTAGAAGACTGTGAGCATGACCTTGCCAGCGGAGGGCTGCACCCTTGCCTTCTTTGGATGTGGTGAGTCCAAGTGCTTCCACTGCATTGACTGGGCTTTGGTCTCTGGATCATAGTGATGGACCCAGGTTTCATCCTGTGTAATCAGTCTTTTGAAAAACTTTGACTCATCTTCTTGGCACAGCTCCAAATTCATCCTCGAGCACTCTACGCGTTCTCGCTTCTGGAAAGGTGTGAGTAACCTGGGAATCCATCTGGCAGACACCTTATGCATATGCAAATGGTCATGAATGATAGTTTCCACAGACCCTGTACTAATCTTGACCTCTTGGGCTATTTGGCGAATAGTAATGCGCCGATCTTCCAAAATGGCAGCCTCAACTTGACGGACAGATGCCTCATCAATGGCAGAAGGGGGGCGGCCAGGTCTGGGAGCTGTTTCCACAGACTTCCGGCCATGTTTGAATTCACGATGCCAGCATTTTACAAGGTCATATGATGGGGCATTATCACCATAAGTTTCTTTCATTTCATCAAAAGTCTCCTGTGGTGTGCGTCCTTTCAAATACAAAAACCGGATCACTGCGCGACACTCAACAGGCTCCATTTCACACCTGACTCAGTTCAAACACATGTAAATCAGAAACCACAATTAGTTCAGAGCTGTAATTTGCCACATAACTTATAGAGATATAAATCCTTGCACATGCAAAATTTCAGCTAGATCAGACAACTGGAAGTGGGTCAGGGGCATTACTTATTAAACACCCCTCATACATGCATGCATTTTCACTGATAAAACGTAAAAGGCTAACTAAATAATCAGATGAACTGAGACAATCACATTCTGAAGCAAATTAAATAATCTTATACTGGTAACTTAAATACACAATACAAGTTACATCTATTAATCTAAATGCAGAGAAACATGTTGTTTTGTATCCAAATGAGAGTCGGAGCTTACCCGTCTGTGTTCTCGCTTCTTGAAGGCCGATCTTGTGGCCGATTGTTTTGAAACAATCTGACTTTCAGTTCTTCATTCAGTTCTCCGTTCATTCACTTCTTCCACGTAAGGGCGAGATGGCAGCAATATCCAGCGGAGAAATCAGATGGCTGGTCCACTCATTCTCCATTTTCTCCATACTGAGTACTCTGCCATTACTGCTCGGCTCAGGCCGGGAAGGAACGGGATGTCACCGGTTTTAGCAACAACTGCAGGGAGGTCACTGCCTGAGCAATATGTCACGTCCCATTCCATCCCGGGTTTTACCAACAACCCTCAGCTCACACTCCGGGAAGACCGGTGCAACTGAACTTAATTTTCTTTTAAAATAAATAAAAACTTTCCTTTTTCTTGTAGTTTTATTTAAATTGTTGATACTGCACCCTCTTTCAATACAGGCTTCTGGCCAACACTCCTCAACAGATCAGAGATTTCGTACGAGTCCTCAGTCAAATGTGCAGAGCAGAGGAGAGACCACTTCGTCGCCGCCCAATGTGCCTGTTAACGTCTCGCAAAACACGTCCAAATCTTTGCAGTTTGAACATTCTTGGGCCATGAATGCAACGTAAATCCACCTTCTGTCGTCTTGCTGGTACATCTATGTGGTGTGGCGATAAATTAGCTCAAAATGGAGGATCAGAGTTGCAGTCAGTTCTGTGTTTTAGTATAGCGGAAATGGTAATGAGACCAATAAACTTCCTGCTGTGACGTTATGGATGTCAAGGCCATTCACTCAGACTGCTACCTATATGAATCATTTTAATCGTAAAAATTACGATATTAGATTCGTTGTTAACACTTAAAACTATTCCTGTGCCATTCTTGAGGTCCCAAGGCATTTATAAACGAAAGTGAGGCCATGGTTCTACGTATCTCCTTTAAATACGGAAGATTCTGAGAGAATTTTGAAAGAGAAAGTCGCGGTGAATACCCAAAAGGAATGTATATGTATAATAATAATAATAATATTGGCTGGCTTTTTTTCATGGTATATCAGACATATTCCATTCAGTTATTCATCTTCGACTTGTTCAATATCATGCTAGCTGAGTGGAATATATCTGATATACCACGAAAAAAAGCCAGCCAATATTATTTAAATATTAATGTCTGTGATAGACATGTATGGACATGTATGTCAGTGCTGCTGACTTCCTCATACTTATATTATCATACGACACTTACCTACCGGCCACTTTAATAGGAACTTGCTCTTGATTCTGAGATTCCTGTTCTTGGCTGCAGGAGTAGAACCCAATGCGTTCTTCTGCTGTTGCATGCTGAGATGCTTTTCTGCTCACCACGGTTGTAAAGAGTGATTATATGAGTTACTATATCCTTCCTGGCAGCTCAAGCTGCTCAATCTGGCCATTTTCCTCTGACCTCTCTTATCAACAAGGTGTTTGTTTCCACCCACAGAACTGTCACTCACTCACTCAATGTTTTTTTGTTTTTCGCACCATTCTGTGTAAACTCTAGAGACTGTTGTGTGTGAAAACACCAGGAGATCAGCAGTTTGTGAAATACCCAAACCAGTCCATCTGGCACCAAGTGAAAGTCACACTTTGAGAACAATTTTTTTTTCCCCATTCTGATGTTTGAAGAAGTGAATATTAACTGAAGCTCTTGATTTGTATCTGCATGATTTGATGCACTGTGATGACAGTGATGACTGCTGTCAAGGGATTTACGGATTAGATAACTGCATAAAACAGCAGGGTTTGTCTGGGTGTTCCTAATAAAGTGGCTGGTGAGTGTAGACACCCAGTATTGTGTTTATGTCTGCAGATAGAGAGCACTTTCCCACCCATTCCAGGCTCAGAATGTGTAAGAGCGGACGTCCGAATTCCTCCCGAACACACCCTGAACTGTGACTCCACCAACCAGGATCAAGAGATCATCCGTGGATTTCTGTACCCATCTGGTTAGTCTCTCTCTCTCTCTCTCTCTATCTCTCTCACACACACGCACACACACCCACACACACACGTAAAGCTTAAAGGTCATTAGATATCTAAGTTCCGAGGAAAGAGATTAGACATCTGAGAAAAAAAAAAGGAAACAATGTGGTCAATAAATTCAGTGACTGAATCATAGAAAAATGGTCTTTTGTCATTTCTCCACAGATTTATCCATCACTCCTGAATCCAGATATGATGCTTCATTGATCACCAATACAGTACCCATGTATCCTGCCTTTAAGAGTGAGTACCCTGGCTTTCGCCACAGAAATCCTCCACAAGTGCCCAGTTTATAAATATAAATATTTATTGCCCGTGAACCTGATTTCCTCTGAATGGCCCAGTTGAGAATTGAGTGGACACATGTGATATATATGTTTTCACTATGTTCTGTCAAAATGACATAAATTGCTCCCGGCATCTCCTGAGTGACGGAGACTCGGCCCTATCGGAAGTCTCTGGCAAGGAGCACTGATTGCGAGGTCCTGTACAATTGAAACTCTCAGGCGAGTCAGGGAGGTGATTCCCCACCAAAGCTGTGTACAGTTTGTTAGCACGAGCATATATATGTATATGTATGTGTGTGTGTGTGTGTGTGTGTATATATATATATATATATATATATATATATATATATATATATACACAGGGTGCGATTTGTCAAAAAACCAGAAGGGGGGATTTTTTTTTTTAATCATGAAACGTCACAAAATTAAGGTAGCAATAGGCTAACAGCTCAGTAACATCCGATGATATCAAATGAATAACACTAAATGAAAACGAACACTAAACCAGAGATAGTAAATTCATCTTCCTATCTCTCTGACTAAATACATGAACACTAACACACAACAAAGTTCGCATTGCTTGTCGCGTTTCTGTGATGTTTCTCTCCCTCCGGATTAAATGGACAGTGACTCGAAAATCACTAAAATACATGAATACTAAATGAACAGTTTGCTCTGATGGCGCAGTTCATGTGGCCTTTTCTGCTTTCCCGTCAGTGCGCTATCCGCCGCGTTTCGCCCTTCTTTAATCCACATTTCTGCGAATTTCTCAGCAGGGAAGGAACGCACGTCTGGCCCATTGACAGCGAGGAAAAGAAGGCTGTTCAGTGTGGATACATTCATTCTGTTGCGCTCATCAGTAAGGATGTGATTCATGGAGCTAAATCCACGTTCACACTCTGCTGTTGACACGGGAAGCGTGGAGACGACGGAAAGCAAGTTAAGGAGATTTTCTCCTTGGACTCCGTTGAACTTGTACTGTCGAAATTCTTTCAGCAGCAGAGCGGTGTCAGAGACCTCAGCTGCCAGGGTTTTTTGAATTCTGACAAGTTTGTCTTCCCCAAACAGAATGCGCTCGCCTTCATCCTTCGGCCAGCTTAAGAGGCACAGCACAGCACATGCAGCAAGCACACCGTTGTCGTCCAGCCTGTGCTCCACATTATCTGCCAGCGAGGTGAAGAAGCGGTCACGGAACGCACTTGCCCTCTGCTGCTCTCGGTCGCTCGGCTGGCAGATATTCACTCCCTTGAATGAGTGCGTGTCGAGTTCCTGTCTCAGGCTTTTGGTGTTGGCGCCGTCAGCGAGCTTCATGGAGCGCAGGCCCCTCACTGCGATGTCCACCTCTGCATTGGCCTGGATGGCTGTGGCATCTCTCCTCTGCAGGAACAGAGACAGGGCTTTCAGAGTTTCCAGAGCATCTTTCACCAGCGCTAGTTCCATCAGAAAGATCCACTGAGTCATCTGGGAATGAATTCCCTGACACTTCGCCCTTTCTGTGGTGGATCTTGAGGTGTCCACAGCCAACGCAGAAAAGAGACGCACCAAAGCTGGATAACTCTCCCAGAGAGCTGTCACTGACGTGCATGATGAAGACAGCCAGCGCACATCAAACACCCTGCCTATTCTGCGAGCATGCATGCCCAAATTGGAGGTGGCGATTTCAAGCTCACGGGTGTGCTTGGGGCTCTGGGAGAAAAATGCATACAGGCAATCTGTAAACATCTGAAAATGACTTGCGTCTGTTGTGTGCTTCACCGCATCATGGACTGCAAGTTCCAATTTGTGATTCATGCAGTGAATTACAGTAAGGTCAGGGTTAATCTCATCGCGCAGGAGAGTGGCAGCTCCCATGTATCGGCCCAGCATAGCGGCGGCCCCGTCAGTCGCGAAACCAATCAACCGGGAGCACAGCATTTCCTTGGTGATGCCATCTCTCTCCAGGGTGTCCAGCAACGTGTCTTGTATGGCAGAACCCATGCATGATTCCAATTCGATTAATTGATAGAAGTTGCAAACCTCTCCATCAAAGGGAATGCGAATGTAAACTATGAGACATGTTTTATTTGAGATGGTCGTGCTCTCGTCGATGAGGATGCTGAATTTGGCAGGTGATTTTGTTATGAACCCTACTAATTGGCTTGCCATTTTCTGGGCGATGAACATCAGCATACTCCGACAGGCTTTGTCGGAGTGCAGCATTGACCCTACATCAACCCCATTCAGTTCTTGCAGTTCGATCACCTGTGGCAGCATTTTGAATGACAGGTCGTTCTGGCAGATCATGTACGCAGTGCGCATACAGTACGCTGTGGCCCGTACCCTCTCCTCATTCTTCTTCCTCCACAGACTTGCGCATACATTATTGGCAGTTTCAAATGCTGCATCACGTCTCTTTTGGAGAATTTCAAGGCATTTCACGTGGGACTGGCATTTGCCATGCTTGTTAATTTTATCATTCAGCTTTTTAGCTGAGCTGGTTTTAACACCGTTCACAAATGCCGGATCAATGTGAAGGCGCTCGTCTGTGTTGGGGCCTAAAGTTTTTACTTCAGAGCAAGCTGCACATTTCACTGACCCATCAGTTGACACCATTAGCCACTCTCGACCCTCTTGCCATTTAGCAAATCGTGCCGGCTCTAGACAGCCACCAACTGTATGCTGCGAGATGTTCCCAGACTCGTAAACAACGTTATCTTCTCTACGGGACTTATCCTGGGCATCCTCCTCCTGTTCATCCTTTGTGCTGCAGGTAAGTGTGGATGTTGGGCTTGATTGTTTTTTATTTGCTGGCCGAACGAAGAATGATGAAATACTGCTCTGGACACGTTTCATTTTCGCACGTTTTCATTAGCAATGCTAATTTCCGGATGCAAACAGTGCACCTTTTGGCGGATGCCGCCTTTTTCACGGCTGAATTGCGCAGATCCGATTTTTTTTTTTAGGGGGGGCGTTGGAGTGTCTGATTATAATTTCAAAGTAAATTCTGTATTAAAATTACTAAATAAGCAAATCCGTTACAGTCCATGAAACATAGGAAGTATAAGGATGAGAAAAAACAGTTTAAACTGTTTTTTTTCTCATCCTTATACTTCCTGTTTATGTAATATACTTCCTGTTTATGTAATATGTCCCTGTAATATACATATACACACATACATATACACACACACACACATACATATACATATATCTCATCTCATTATCTCAAGCCGCTTTATCCTTCTACAGGGTCGCAGGCAAGCTGGAGCCTATCCCAGCTGACTACGGGCGAAAGGCAGGGTACACCCTGGACAGGTCGCCAGGTCATCACAGGGCTGACACATAGATACAGACAACCATTCACACTCACATTCACACCTACGGTCAATTTAGAGTCGCCAGTTAACCTAACCTGCATGTCTTTTGGACTGTGGGGGAAACCGGAGCACCCGGAGGAAACCCACGCGGACACGGGGAGAACATGCAAACTCCACACAGAAAGGCCCTCGCCGGCCCCGGGGCTCGAACCCAGGACCTTCTTGCTGTGAGGCGACAGCGCTAACCACTACACCACCGTGCCGCCCCATATACATATATATATATATATATATCTTGGTGTTGAGATTGGCGAGCATCTGCTGATGTTCCCCCCAAAGGCACCTCTGAGTGCTCAGAGTAGTTTGCTTCACCTCCTCTTCCATTGTGGCGAAGTATCCTGTCAGGGTTCAGGCACTTACAGATGTATGTGCAGTGGAGAGTGGGGAAAGCAAACTGGAAACAAAGCCAAAACGTGAGACTAGAATCAAAGTCATGGGACAGGCGAGGGTCAATCAATCTGTAGACAAGGCAATGCAGACAGGGCTAGAGAATAACGAGAAAGATAAGAGAGTGAAGGTTGAGAACACAATAAAGCAGGTAGAAGAATGTATGACATTCTTGACAGGAGTTGACACATGTCAAGGTATGCCAGGAATGAACACTGAATGATACCTCACATCAAGTGGGAGAGGTGTTTATATAGCAGGGGTTGATGAACCAGGAAATGAGTGACAGGTGTATTTAATAAACAGGTGATAGAGGGCACTGTGGTTCATGGGTGTTGTAGTTCTGAGTGGCCATGTTTATAGTTGTGTTCAGACTGGCACTCTCGACAGCATTACTGACAACTGAAACATGGTCAACTCAAATGTGACATTATTCCCAGCTCCAACTTCTGAGGTAAAAGGAATGCATAAGGGTAATTAGTACTTTTTTAGCAAAACATCTTCCAAAATTTTTACCTCTGCCAACTTTGTTGGAGAAGGTTATGTTTTCACCTTTGTTAGTTTGTCTGATTGTTCCCAGTGTAACTCAAAAAGTAGTGAACAGATTTTTATGAAATTTTGAGGAAAGGTGAGCCACGGGCCAAGAAAAAATTAATTAGATTTTGATGCAAATCCGAATATGTGGCTTGGCGGAGGTATACACTCTACCGAGTGCCCTTCTAATTCATACTTACTTTATATTATTTATATAAAGTCCTGTGCAAAAGTCTTAGGCACATGTAAAGAAATGCTGTAGACCAAAAATGGCTTAAAAATAATGAAATGAAACGTTTCAACATTTAAAAAATACTATAAACAGTAGTCAGTAAGCCATAATAAATAAAACAAATATTTAGTGTGAGATGACCCTTTGCTTTAAAAAATTAGTAGTCTCAGGTACAATGAGTGCAGTTTTATAAGGAAATTAGCTGTAGGTTTTACTGAGGATCTTGCAGAACCAGCCACAGTTCTTCTGGACACTTTGACTGTCACACTTGCTTCTTCATTTTGCACCAAAACCCAGTAGCCTTCATTGTGTTTTCTTTTTCAATCTGAAAAGTGCTCTCTTATGGAAAATACTCCTCAGATACAAACTTTTTTTCCCCCGTAACATCTAATTTTGTGCTGGAAAACGAACGTTTGGAACTCTAAAATGTTTTGTACTGACTTGATAATGTAGGAGTCATAAAATAGAAATCTATAACAAAGTTTGTATGAAATTAATAGGGTGCCTAAGACCTTTGCACAGTACTGTGTATATACAGGGTGTTTCAAAAAATGTCATATTATTTGATATGCAAATGTTCCAGAAACTACATCATCTAGGCAAATGAAACTAAACAGGCTTAATGTTGTGCAATATATGATTTGTTCCTCAAAATTTGAATGACAAATTCAAAAGGTATGTACAGTAGATTCCATGAACGATTTTACACATTTTCAATATGCGCGCCGCCTGAGACACAGACACACAGACAGCCTTCCTCTTTGAACTTTTTGTGCCATGTCCAAATCTGCATTGCAGTTGGTGCATTTTTAGAAAATTCTCTCATAAATGCATGCTGCACAATCTTATTCGACTGTGTTCGAGTGTATTCTAACACACAAAATGCCTTTTCTTTTACAGTGAATAGCATGTCTGTACCTAAAAAGATCTCATCTCATCTCCTCTAGCCGCTTTATCCTTCTACAGGGTCGCAGGCAAGCTAGAGCCTATCCCAGCTGACTACGGGCGAAAGGCGGGGTACACCCTGGACAAGTCACCAGGTCATCACAGGGCTGACACATAGACACAGACAAACATTCACACTCTCATTCACACCTACGGTCAATTTAGAGTCACCAGTTAACCTAACCTGCATGTCTTTGGACTGTGGGGGAAACCGGAGCACCCGGAGGAAACCCACGCGGACACGGGGAGAACATGCAAACTCCGCACAGAAAGGCCCTCGCCGGCCACGGGGCTCGAACCCGGACCTTCTTGCTGTGAGGCGACAGCGCTAACCACTACACCACCGTGCCGCCCCTACCTAAAAAGATAAAAACAAAAAACATAAAATTTTGACCTGTTTCCACACATGCTGTTAAAATTTGAGGTCAATTGAATGAGAATTGGCAAAGTTATTTGATTGTGAAATTATATAAATTTTTGAAACACCCTGTGTACATAATATATATATATATATATATATATATATATATATATATATATATATATATATATATATATATATATTCAAGATACATCTCTATGATTGATGGTAGATGGGAGTGTAAGTAAGAGATGGAGGAAAAGTGACAGGAATAGAATCTCACTTTTTTGTTTCCTGATTTACAAATGGTGGCTAGTTTGCAGAAGAGAACCATCAGGGCCTTCTCGGCCTTCAGAGAAGACCCAAACATATCAGCATTTCAAATGTTATATTTAATTTCTTTCATTCTTTCATAATTTCATTATAATTATTCTCTTCTAATTCGGCATCATTTTCTATCAAATTAGCTTCAGAAATGAAACGGTTACTGTCCTGAAAACATTAAAATCGAGTTATCCAATGAGATTTTTTTGTTTGTTGTCTCTAGGCTGAGAAGAATTTAGAGCTGCTCACTCATGCCCCTTTTCCACCAAAGCAGTTCCAGGGCTGGTTCGGGGCCAGTGCTTAGTTTGGAACCGGGTTTTCTGTTTCCACTGACAAAGAACTGGCTCTGGGGCCAGAAAAACTGGTTCGAGGCTAGCACCAACTCTCTGCTGGGCCAGAGGAAAGAACCGCTTACGTCAGCGGGGGGGCGGAGTTGTTAAGACCAACAACAATAACAAGACCGCGAAAGAGTGCCATTTTTAAGCGACGAGAAGCAGCAGCTGTACAAACACGAAGTCATCCATTATTATTGTTGTTGTTGTTGCTGCTGCTGCTTCTTCCGTGTTGTTTTTGCTTTGATATTCGCGCCAAGGTTTATGTAAACGTAGCGCCGTAACTGACGTATGGAGCGACGTAACTGACGTATACAGCGACGTAATGACATATACAGCGACGTAATGACGTGGCTCCGCTTAGTACTGCGAGCTATGGAAAAGCAAACTGGTTCTCAGCTGGCTCGCAAGTTGCACGAGTTGTGAACCAGCACCAGCACTGGCCCCGAACCAGCCCTGGAACTGATTTGGTGGAAAAGGGGTATCAGTGATTAGGACTTCATTGCTGGGACAGAAGGCCATGGCAGTGTATGTTTATGTAGGAAGTGACAGATGAATTAACCAATCAGATTTTGATTTATAGTGGAAGGGACCGGCGGCACGGTGGTGTAGTGGTTAGCGCTGTCGCCTCACAGCAAGAAGGTCCTGGGTTCGAGCCCTGGGGCTGGCGAGGGCCTTTCTGTGTGGAGTTTGCATGTTCTCCCCGTTTCCGCGTGGGTTTCCTCCGGGTGCTCCGGTTTCCCCCACAGTCCAAAGACATGCAGGTTAGGTTAACTGGTGACTCTAAATTGACCGTAGGTGTGAATGTGAGTGTGAATGGTTGTCTGTGTCTATGTGTCAGCCCTGTGATGACCTGGCGACTTGTCCAGGGTGTACCCTGCCTTTCGCCCGTAGTCAGCTGGGATAGGCTCCAGCTTGCCTGCGACCCTGTAGAAGGATAAAATGGCTAGAGATAATGAGATGAGATGAGTGGAAGGGACCAAAAATTTATCGCCCTCGGCCTTCCTGAAGGCCAAAGTTATCTTCACTGCTAGTCGGCGCCATCAGCGCAGCAGTGAAGTCACCTTCCAGCCAGTGTAGCGTTTAGGTTTGCCACCTTCTGTGTGGAGAAATAAGGGATGCCCCCAAGAATCCCCCTCCCCCCGAAAAACTGGGAGGTCTTTCTGATGTCAAAATTTTCATCACATCCTTCACTGCCTTTGGTGCAAGGACATATTCTACTAATGCCTCTGATTTTGTTCTCCCGCAAATTTTCTTGGCAATTTTTGAGTCTTGAAAGATTTTCTGGCTCAGCTTCTGTGCACAATCGGCACTGTTAAAGCTCAGGTTGTGCTTAACAGTGTGGTATACATGTGTCAACTCTGTAACAGTTACCTGAAGAGGAGTCATTAATTAGATTAAAATATGTATGGACTGAGCTATGAAATACTATAAGATAGCATCATATTTATTAATTATAAATAACTATCCTAACCTTATGAGAATGCATGGAATGTGGACATGATCAATTTGCTGATTATTTGCAAAGCCACCTATGTTGGATAATGTATAAGACTGGGTAATGTAGGTGAAAATATCAGCTACAGTAGGCAATATATTTATGAAACAATATGCCATGTTCGTTTCAGGGGAAGTGTGTGGTATAAGGAATTGGGCGATTCCACTGTGTAGTCTGCTCTTTAGCTGCTCGGACACACCTGCAGTGTGCTGTTTAAGGTCACACACCCCTCCATGTACAACTGAAAAAGTTCAATGGTGAACTGTACAGTTTGCCTTGTATTCAATGCTAGGGACAGAGCTGACCCACTGGCACTCTGTCGCCCATTCAGCCCTACATCCTGATATCCTTTTACGTTTCACAGGCGGACTTGCAGATATAAATTTAAAACAGCAACTGAGGCGCTACTGCTATGTTTAACTGTACGAGGAAACTGCTGACGCTGAGCTCACATGACGTGCAATTTCACACAGCACGCAGAGCTTGTCGGTCAGGAGCTCACCACTGAAATTAAACACCTTCAGTTCACTTGTAGGTTTGATTTTACTTGATATTATTTTCAGCACTCTGAAGACCGAGTATAGACAATGAAACGATGTGTCCGAAAATACGGGACAAATTGCATTCCGTATTGATTTAATACGGGACGCAGTATTTTATGTTCAAATACAGAACGATCCCATATTATATGGGACAGGTGGCAACCCTAGTAGCGTTCATCAGTAGTGTTAGCGAACGCTAATAAAGCGGTCAAGCCAGTGCTATCGAGAGCAAGTAGCACAGGCTAATGACCAAGAAACTAAGATTTCTGTCTCCAGACTCTTCTTCCACGCTGCACGGTCGCTACAGTATTTTTCACTCAGGCTTAAGTATTCATTTCCCTGTGTAATTTATTGAGTTACTTTTAAAATCAACTTTGACAGCTACATACAACGGAGCGACCTGGCAGCCTGCTGCTAATCCATTGCAAAATCCTTGGCCCTGTTGCTTTTTTGTTGTGTTTTGGCTGAGCTGACGTCCCAGCTCTAATAGTAATGGTTTGCCACTGCTATTTTGGATTCTCTTATTGCACCATGTTACTCTTGGGTCAAACTGAGCTGGATATCATTTTAATAATGTACACAGAGACATTGAACCCAGTGCCAGAACAGGTGTAATGGACATCTTGTTCTCTGTGTGTGTGTGTGTGTGTGTGTGTGTGTGTGTGTGTGTGTGTGTGTGTGTGTGTGTGTGTGTGTGTAGGAATATGGAGCTACCTGCAGATGACAGTGTTGAAGCGTTATAGTGAAGAGAGGAACAGCATTAATGTTGTGACTGGGCCCATATTTGACTATGACTTTGATGGACTCAGAGACACAGTGGAGAAGATCAGAGAGTAAGAAACACACACACACACAGAGGGAGAGACTTGTAGTTTACAGTGGAAAATAAAACATTAGAACATTAGAACATTAAACAATTTATTAATGTTAGCTTTAATTTTAGTTAATGTGTTAACCACTTTTATGTTTGTTTCATCATTGTGTGTGTGTGTGCTGCAGAAATGCAGGCAGCTCTGCCCCAGTCCCTACTCATTTGTATGTGATGATAACAAGCTGTAATGGAGAGAACACAACAGTGGAGGAATGTGATGAATCCATTTCCACGGTATCCTTCATCCTCCCCCATCGACCAGATAACTCAGAAACCTGCAATGTGAGTCACACACCCACACAAACGTACAGTAAATATGATCCAGCTAATTCCCTGTTCCTTCTGGCTTAGTCCACACTGATTCATGTGAATTAGATTCCAGATATAGGAATCTTTTGAGGTGTTTCTTCCCCAACTTCACACACACTGGTACCAAAAAGAACATGTTGATGGTGACAGAGATGATTTTATTTCTAGTCATCCTGCCTGCCTGTCTGTCTGATGCTTTAGACATGTTGACGTTGTTTAAAATAAAACTTTTGAATGTTAAACGAATAGATTCTGGTTATTGGAGTTAACATTGTGGTTATGGTAAAGCGTATGATCATAATACAGAGTAGGCATGTAACGATGTATCATGAAGATAAATTTCGATACAAATTTATGACTGAATTGATGACATAAACGAATCATGATTATTTTCAGGCTGCTTAATATCTTCGTTTTTTAGATAGTAAAAGGAATGTACATGACTTCAATGTAGGCAGATGTAACACAGCTCTAATGTCGCAAAAACACAGAAAACAGATCAAAAATGGGAAAAAGCTGTTGTGCAATTGATTGACTGCAAAAACAGATTTAAGAAGAAATCAGAGCTCTCTTTACAGACTGCTGAAAGCTAAAGAAAAGAGGAAGAGAAATGTTCATAAAGGTTTATTAAGAAAAGACATTTGTTATTAAAATGTTTCATTGTTAATAAAAGGAATATTTTAGTTAAAAGGCTATTTAACAATTATTCCATGAAATCGAGTCGTACGTGAGCTGATAGCTGCCGAGGTGTGTAGCATCGAGTCGGCTATGAGCTATGTATGATGAAATTGAGCGGAATAACTGTTTATTCTATCCACATTCACTAGATTTTGAGAAATGGAGCATTTTTATTTTTAGCAAATTCGATACATAAATTTTTTTCCAAAACATCTGACAAAATTTCTGCTTACAATGTAAACAAACTGACGAAATGACAGGAGCAATTTGTGGAAAATGCGATAATTCTTGAAAAATAAAAAAAGATACATTCTTACCATGAAATACTTTCATTCCATATTTTGTTTTGTTTTTTTGTATTTTTTATTTATTTATTTGTTTTACTAGTAGAGTTTTTATTTTGTCCTCGGTTGGTTCAGCAACACGCTCTGCCATTTTGTTTTTCTCTATTCCCGGTATATGAGCCTATGATTGCTCATATCCAGTGAATGTAGATACAATAATATATTTTATTCCGTCCTTTACAAATGTGGGTAAATAATTATTGTTGGTTTTTAAGAAAATAAAGCAATTCTTTTTTATTTAACAAAAGGAATATATAAGTTGATATTTTTTCAAAAAACATCATGGTAAAATCAAATTGTGAACCCAATCTAATGAATCGAATCAAATTGTGAGTTGGGTGAATTGCGACATGCTACAGAGCATCTTATTAACATTTTTTTTTTTACACACCAGCTCTGTTGAAATGTGCATTCTGATTGGTCAGAAAGGTGTTGATTGATTTTCTATAACAGCAGCTCTGATGGTAGTTCAAGCTGCAGGGTTTATATTAATGAACTTAAACTAATACGTTAGCATTTCCATGGGAACAACTTTCTCAGGGATTTCTACATCAGATTCTCCCTATAAATCAATTAAAAAGTGACACAGGTCGATGGATTAAAAAGATAAATAGTACAACCCCGATTCCAAAAAAGTTGGGACAAAGTACAAATTGTAAATAAAAATGGAATGCAATGATGTGGAAGTTTCAAAATTCCATATTTTATTCAGAATAGAACATAGATGACATATCAAATGTTTAAACTGAGAAAATGTATCATTTAAAGAGAAAAATTAGGTGATTTTAAATTTCATGACAACAACACATCTCAAAAAAGTTGGGACAAGGCCATGTTTACCACTGTGAGACATCCCCTTTTCTCTTTACAACAGTCTGTAAACGTCTTGGGACTGAGGAGACAAGTTGCTCAAGTTTAGGGATAGGAATGTTAACCCATTCTTGTCTAATGTAGGATTCTAGTTGCTCAACTGTCTTAGGTCTTTTTTGTCGTATTTTCAGTTTTATGATGTGCCAAATGTTTTCTATGGGTGAAAGATCTGGACTGCAGGCTGGCCAGTTCAGTACCCGGACCCTTCTTCTACGCAGCCATGATGCTGTAATTGATGCAGTATGTGGTTTGGCATTGTCATGTTGGAAAATGCAAGGTCTTCCCTGAAAGAGACGTCGTCTGGATGGGAGCATATGTTGCTCTAGAACCTGGATATACCTTTCAGCATTGATGGTGTCTTTCCAGATGTGTAAGCTGCCCATGCCACACGCACTAATGCAACCCCATACCATCAGAGATGCAGGCTTCTGAACTGAGCGCTGATAACAACTTGGGTCGTCCTTCTCCTCTTTAGTCCGAATGACACGGCGTCCCTGATTTCCATAAAGAAGTTCAAATTTTGATTTGTCTGACCACAGAACAGTTTTCCACTTTGCCACAGTCCATTTTAAATGAGCCTTGGCCCAGAGAAGACGTCTGCGCTTCTGGATCATGTTTAGATACGGCTTCTTCTTTGAACTATAGAGTTTTAGCTGGCAACAGTGGATGGCACGTTGAATTGTGTTCACAGATAACGTTCTCTGGAAATATTCCTGAGCCCATTTTGTGATTTCCAATACAGAAGCATGCCTGTATGTGATGCAGTGCCGTCTACGGGCCCGAAGATCACAGGCACCCAGTATGGTTTTCCGGCCTTGACCCTTACGCACAGAGATTCTTCCAGATTCTCTGAATCTTTTGATGATATTATGCACTGTAGATGATGATATGTTCAAACTCTTTGCAATTTTACACTGTCGAACTCCTTTCTGATATTGCTCCACTATTTGTCGGCGCAGAATTAGGGGGATTGGTGATCCTCTTCCCATCTTTACTTCTGAGAGCCGCTGCCACTCCAAGATGCTCTTTTTATACCCAGTCATGTTAATGACCTATTGCCAATTGACCTAATGAGTTGCAGTTTGGTCCTCCAGCTGTTCCTTTATTGTATCTTTAACTTTTCCAGCCTCTTATTGCCCCTGTCCCAACTTTTTTGAGATGTGTTGCTGTCATGAAATTTCAAATGAGCCAATATTTGGCATGAAATTTCAAAATGTCTCACTTTCGACATTTGATATGTTATCTCTGTTCTATTGTGAATACAATATCATTTTTTGAGATTTGTAAATTATTGCATTCCGTTTTTATTTACAATTTGTACTTTGTCCCAACTTTTTTGGAATCGGGGTTGTACCCTGTGGCGCTAGAAATCACCCCTAGGTACTTGAATCACATGCTGTATTGCCTGCTGCCTCATGCGTCTGAAGGAGAATGAGCTGGAAAAACACCACATGCTAATGTTTACACTTGGGTACAGAAATGGCCAAAGTTTATACTTGTTATAATATTATCATGAGCAAGGTTGCAACAAACATGGTGGAACTGGCGGTTCTGACACAGAAGCGAGTGCTTGAGAGTCAGCAATATTTACTCGGCTTGTCTGCCGTGTTTTTTCCCCTCTCTTTTCTGGCCTGTTTTGCCTCTGACAATGTCAGATGTGTCCTTAAAATCGTGTTTTTTGTTTCGATTTAGGAGTCTTCATTCGATTTGGGTGATCCGCCATGTTTGCTGTGGCGCCGCGGTTGTGACCTCTGACCTACGCATGACCTCATGTGACTTTTCCAAACTGGCTGTTGCGCAAGCAGTTTGTAAACAGACTAACACATGGTTAGGATGCCCCACATTTGGAAATTAAATGGATTGAAACAAGATGATGCATACCAGCTATGGGGATGGGTATCAGCACAAGCAATTCAGAAAGGGGAGTGGATTAATTGATTCCTGAACCAGCACATTGACCTGTGTCACTTTAAATAATGTGTAATCACTGATTTGGTTTGGTGTAATTTACTGTAAGGAGATGTTTATTTAGCATTTGTGGAAGGAGTCTCCAGTGTCAGCGCTGGGAAAGTACCAATCATGACAAGCTGTCTTTATGTATGCATTTATTTATTTATTTATTTATTGTATTTTTGTCTCATTATTGTCAAATGTGCTGGTGAGAAAGTAACTGTAATAATGTCAGTGTCAGTAATAACGTGGAGCACGCCAGCTCGAAACAGCCTCCAAACATGGCCACTCTAAACTATAACTCTCAAGAATCTCAGCGCCCCCGTTTCCTGCATACTAATTACACCTGTCTCTCATTTCCTCGCCAGTTAGCGCCACTACTTAAACCCCTCTCTCACTCACTCCAGTTGTGAAGTATCGTGTTTCTCTCCTGTTCTACCAAGCCGTTTACTTTCTGCCTGTCCTCCCATTATCTTGACTTTGTTTACGTTCTCCTCAACCTCGTCTTCTTGTCTAGCCCACGCTGCTCTGTCTACCGATCGACCGACCCCTGTCCGTTACTCTGACTATGATTCTCATCCTCTGATTTGGCTTCGTTTCCAGTTTGCTTCACCTGCTGTCCCTTGCACCTGCATCTGGAAGTGCCTGCATCTTAACAGTCAGTGATAACAGGAACTCACTTTTCCTTAAATGTAACTATAAACAGATAAAAATAATACACATTACATTGTTCTTTAATCTCATCTCATCTCATTATCTCTAGCCGCTTTATCCTTCTACAGGGTCGCAGGCAAGCTGGAGCCTATCCCAGCTGACTACGGGCAAAAGGCGGGGTACACCCTGGACAAGTTGCCAGGTCATCACAGGGCTGACACATAGACAACCATTCACACTCGCATTCACACCTACGGTCAATTTAGAGTCACCAGTTAACCTAACCTGCATGTCTTTGGACTGTGGGGGAAACCGGAGCACCCGGAGGAAACCCACGCGGACAACATGCAAACTCCACACAGAAAGGCCCTTGCCGGCCCCGGGGCTCGAACCCAGGACCTTCTTGCTGTGAGGCGACAGTGCTAACCACTACACCACCGTGCCGCCACTTGTTCTTTAATAAATTAATAAATATAAGCATTAAATATTAATTTGCTGTGGTAAAAGAGGAATAAAATCCTTCAGGACTTCAGTAATGATAGATAAGATTATATAAACAGTAAAAAAGTTGATGTCATACATAAGTAAAGTTTCCATAGGAAAGGCAGTTTCAACTCCAAATCACTTTGCTTGCATATCTTTGGACTTTTCTATGGAAACAGTTTCTTTGGAAACTGTGTGCTGTGCTTCATAAAGCACAAATTCTCAGAGGACTGGCCTTATATGGAAATATTTTTTAAATAACCTAATTTAAATATAATTTCTTAACGGTATGCTTTTGGCATGAAAAAAATAAACTGTAACAAAACGTACATTGTGAAACGGCAGATTTCCAAAGAACTGAACCTAAGAGTCCTTCACATGTCCTTTGTCCTCACTTGAATGTTCGCTCATCCGTGGGGAAATTATTCCTGTTATTCTTGGAATCCATTCAAGTTCCAGATATTTCTATCACTGATGGATCTAACATTCCATGCTCTGTCTAGTTCCTCTTTAAGACGTGCGTGTTTTACCCTGCTTCCTGTGTCATACTTTAGAATTTATGATCATTTCCACATCATTCAACACTGCTACTTTCTGATCTTTACCCAGCTTTTGTCACTGCAGCTAGCTTGGCTGTTATTGCCTGTTTTTCTGTCTTTATCTGGATGACCCATGTGGTTTTGTCATTTGTTTTCCACACCTGTCTGTGGTTTCTTGCCTTTTACAGCAAAGAGGATTCTAAAGAAGTTCAGATATTATGAAAAGACAGTGAGGGTAGTTTTAAAGGCAGAGGTTGGGTATACAAGCAAATAGAGGATATTTAGGAGAGCTCGATACATTAAAGACAAATTAATCAAAATTCCAAAATTTAATTCAGAAATTTAACAACGTTCAAATTACACTTATGTCTGAGAACTGTTCTTAACCATGTTTCTTCATCATTTTCTTCATGATTGGGTCATTTGCCAATTCCCACACACATGACAGGGTAAAGGCTAACCTCCTTTGAGACACAGATACCCCTTTTCCACCAACAGGGAACAGGTTCCTTTCCGGTTCATGCACCAAATTTTGAACAGTTCGGAGCATTTTGACCAAAAATAAATTGGTTCAGAACCTGAAAACTTGGTTCCCAGCCAGAACCAAAAGAGAGAGCTGTTTTTTTTTTCCAGTGTGAACTGTGATAATGTCTGTGGGCATCATTTGTTTGGAAAGTGTCTCGGTCTTATTATCATTATTACGTCTGTAAAGGTTCTCAGTCATCCAGGTCATCGTAATCGGTAGGTACTAAAGAAGGCAGCTGGATTTGCTTGAAATCCTTGAAGACGTTTCACCTCTCATCCGAAAGGCTTTTTCAGTTCTGTCTGACTAGTGGGGAGTTCCAGGTATTTATCCTCTAGTGGACCAAAAGCAAACCTAAGGAGAGTTGTTGACGTCACATGGGTTGTTGACCCTCTCATACCCCTTTTCCACCAAATCAGTTCCAGGGCTGGTTCGGGGCCAGTGCTGGTACTGGTTCACAACTGGTTCAACTCGCGAGCCAGCTGAGAACCAGTTTGCTTTTCCATAGCTCGCGGTGCTAAGAGGAGACACATCATTACGTCGCTGTATACGTCAGTTACGTCGCGGTATACATCATTACGTCGCTGTATACGTCAGTTACGTCGCTACGTTTGCATAAACCTTGGCGCAAATATTGAAGCAAAAACAACATGGAAGCAGCAGCAGCAGCAACAACAACAACAACAATAATAATAATGGATGATTTCGCGTTTGTACAGCTGCTGCTTCTCGTCGCTTAAAAATGGCGATCTTTCGCGGTCTTGTTATTGTTGTTGGTCTTAACAACTCCGCCCCCCTGCTGATGTAAGCGGTTCTTTCCTCTGGCCCAGCAAAGAGTTGGTGCTAGCCTGGAACCGGTTTTTCTGGCCCCAGAGCCAGTTCTTTGTCAGTGGAAACAGAAAACCCGGTTCCAAACTAAGCACTGGCCCCGAACCAGCCCTGGAACTGCTTTGGTGGAAAAGGGTCATGTGTCATCCTGTAGGTTGTTACTGGAGGCTGGGAGTGAATGGTGTCAGCAGCCTAGAGGGTTGTTAGGGTGATCTGTGGGTTGTTGGATCTCTCTGCCATCATGCGAGTCGTTGAAGTCAGCTAAGTCTTGATATGAATGTATATTAAATTTTCTAGGAAGTGTGCCAAGGACTGCATTGTAGGTGGCTGATAAGTGGTGTCTCAGACCACCTCCTCTGTTCAGTGATGGTCGTTCCAGGTCCCCACTAGTCATACAGACCTGAAGAAGTCTTTCAGATGAGAGGCGAAACATCTTCAAGGATTTCAAGCAAGTCCAGTGGCCTTCTTTAGCACCTATGGATTATCATTAGTAGGTGGTCCATGCTTTTTTTTTTTTTTTTTATGAAAACAAATCTGCAATAACTGAACAAAATCTTGCAGGTAATCAGTGTGATCCGCAATCTTGCTACTGCTGTTTACTTCCATTATGGATTATGCAACACCCTCTGTTCATGACACATCCTTGATTACAATGGTTCTGCTCAAAACTGGTGGAAACGCAGGCTGGTTCGCTACCTGGCTCCAAGGTTCAAAAAATCCTGAATGGACCCATTTCAAGAACCTGTTCCTTGTTGGTCAAAAAGCAGTCTACCTGCCCTCTTCCACATACGTGAGGTCACTCTTATCTAGTGTTGATCTGATTTCCAGTGGAAACAGTGTGATTTCCATCCCACCCAGAGAGCATGCCTAGTATTACTCTTTCAGACCCTGGCCATGGATGGCTGTGGCATCATTGGGATTTGAACTCACAGTCTATTGGTGATGGGGTAAACACTTTCCTGTTGCATCACTGGGGAACTATAGGGTTTCAGTAGCTCATCCGGCCGATAGGTGATGAGCTTATTCCATCATGTGTTGCCCGTCGTCCATTGTCCATCTGGCATCGTTCACATTTCATGAAAATCATTGCTTCTCTCTGTTCACCAATTTTTATTCTTTTTGGCAGGAAGGTAGGTCTGCCTGGGGTGCATATAGCTTCTACCCAAATTTGCATAATTGCAATTAATAATGAAGATGTGGAGTAAAGCCCTAACAAGCAGTTTCCATGCAAATCGCTTCTCTCTGTTCTTCACCAATTTTGATTCTGGTATGAAGGTAGGGGTACCTAGGGTGCATATAACTTATTCTCCCCAGATTTGCTTAATTACAATTATTAATGAAGTTATGGACAAATTAAGCCTTCATGAACAGGTCAACAAAACTCACTTCTCCGTCAATTCCTCACCATTTTGGATTCTTTCTGTCAAATAGGTCGGTATTCCTAGGGTGTATCTCATCTCATCTCATCTCATCTCATTATCTCTAGCCACTTTATCCTGTTCTACAGGGTCGCAGGCAAGCTGGAGCCTATCCCAGCTGACTACAGGCGAAAGGCGGGGTACACCCTGGACAAGTCACCAGGTCATCACAGGGCTCCTAGGGTGTATATCGCTTCTATATATGAAGTTTGGTTCCTAAATGCCAAATTTGAAAAACTGAAACTCCCGCCACCAAGCCATCAGCAATTATCATATATTACTTGTACCATATTCAGTTTTCGCCAAAACACGATATCTGCCATTGATTTACACACTGCATTATGGCCTTTCATTCCAAAACACAACAAGCACCATCACCGATTTTTCTCAAAACCAGACACATCCATTTGGCCAAACAGAGGCCGACATTGGCGTGAAGTATACTAAGATGGCTGCACCCATGAAGTAGGAAATTGCTTTGTTACTTGCATTTATTGGACAATTTCACGTTGAATTCTGAATTATTTTGATAAAATGATCTATAAAATAATCTGTCATGAAAGAACACGGTTAGGGTGGCACGGTGGTGTAGTGGTTAGTGCTGTCGCCTCACAGCAAGAAAGTCTGGGTTCGAGCCCTGTGGCCGGCGAGGGCCTTTCTGTGCGGAGTTTGGATGTTCTCCCCGTGTCCGCGTGGGTTTCCTCCGGGTGCTCCAGTTTCCCCCACAGTCCAAAGACATGCAGGTTAGGTTAACTGGTGACTCTAAATTGACCGTCAGTGTGAATGTGAGTGTGAATGGTTGTCTGTGTCTATGTGTCGGCCCTGTGATGACCTGGCGACTTGTCCAGGGTGTACCCCGCCTTTCGCCTGTAGTCAGCTGGGATAGGCTCCAGCTTGCCTGCGACCCTGTAGAACAGGATAAAGCGGCTAGAGATAATGAGATGAGATGACTGCTTTCACATTGCAAGCCTTTGCCTCTATCCACATTCATATGGTTTAGTTTTAAAATGCATCACTTCTGTGACAGTTACACCTGGTATCCACACTACTCCAGAGTTTTCAAGCCCCAAAAAACAGAGACTTTTAGAAATGCTCCTGGCGCTGTTTATTTTAACACTCTGGCAAAAACAGAGACTTTTGGAAACGATGATGCAGACACCTACATTCGCTTCCTGATTGGGTCTTATCAGTCACGATGTATCCTTCCCTGATTTGTCATTCTCCTATTATGTGACCCTTTTCCAGAAGAAAACAAGCGTCATCAGGTCAGTTCAGTTTTATTTGTCATATGTACAGTGGGGCAAAAAAGTATTTAGTCAGTCACCAATTGTG
This sequence comes from Neoarius graeffei, assembly GCF_027579695.1. Lineage (NCBI taxonomy): Eukaryota > Metazoa > Chordata > Actinopteri > Siluriformes > Ariidae > Neoarius > Neoarius graeffei. Next base: position 104,665,011 of record NC_083570.1, read on the forward strand.
CAAGTTCTCCCACTTAAAAAGATGAGAGAGGCCTGTAATTTTCATCATAGGTATACTTCTACTATGAGAGACAAAATGAGAAAAAAAATCCAGAAAATCACATTGTCTGATTTTTAAATAATTTATTTGCAAATTATGGTGGAAAATAAGTATTTGGTCAATAACAAAAGTTAATCTCAATACTTTGTTATATACCCTTTGTTGGCAATGACAGAGGTCAAACGTTTTCTGTAAGTCTTCACAAGGTTTTCACACACTGTTGCTGGTATTTTGGCCCATTCCTCCATGCAGATCTCCTCTAGAGCAGTGATGTTTTGGGGCTGTCGCTGGGCAACACGGACTTTCAACTCCCTCCAAAGATTTTCTATGGGGTTGAGATCTGGAGACTGGCTAGGCCACTCCAGGACCTTGAAATGCTTCTTACGAAGCCACTCCTTCGTTGCCCGGGCGGTGTGTTTGGGATCATTGTCATGCTGAAAGACCCAGCCATGTTTCATCTTCAATGCACTTGCTGATGGAAGGTGGTTTTCACTCAAAATCTCATGATACATGGCCCCATTCATTCTTTCCTTTACACGGACCAGTCGTCCTGGTCCCTTTGCAGAAAAACAGCCCCAAAGCATGATGTTTCCACCCCCATGCTTCACAGTAGGTATGGTGTTCTTTGGATGCAACTCAGCATTCTTTCTCCTCCAAACATGACAAGTTGAGTTTTTACCAAAAAGTTCTATTTTGGTTTAATCTGACCATATGACATTCTCCCAATCCTCTTCTGGATCATCCAAATGCTCTCTAGCAAACTTCAGACGAGCCTGGACATATACTGGCTTAAGCAGGGGGACACGTCTGGCACTGCAGGATTTGAGTCCCTGGCGGCATAGTGTGTTACTGATGGTAGCCTTTGTTACTTTGGTCCCAGCTCTCTGCAGGTCATTCACTAGGTCCCCCCGTGTGGTTCTGGGATTTTTGCTCACCGTTCTTGTGATCATTTTGACCCCACGGGGTGAGATCTTGCGTGGAGCCCCAGATCGAGGGAGATTATCAGTGGTCTTGTATGTCTTCCATTTTCTAATAATTGCTCCCACAGTTGATTTCTTCACACCAAGCTGCTTACCTATTGCAGATTCAGTCTTCCCAGCCTAGTGCAGGCCTACAATTTCATTCTGGTGTCCTTTGACAGCTCTTTGGTCTTGGCCATAGTGGAGTTTGGAGTGTGACTGTTTGAGGTTGTGGACAGGTGTCTTTTATACTGATAACAAGTTCAAACAGGTGCCATTAATACAGGTAACGAGTGGAGGACAGAGGAGCCTCTTAAAGAAGTTGTTACAGGTCTGTGAGAGCCAGAAATCTTGCTTGTTTGTAGGTGACCAAATACTTATTTTACCAAGGAATTTACCAATTAATTCATTAAAAATCCTACAATGTGATTTCCTGAATTATTTCCCCCCATTCTGTCTCTCATAGTTGAAGTGTACCTATGATGAAAATTACAGGCCTCTCTCATCTTTTTAAGTGGGAGAACTTGCACAATTGGTGGCTGACTAAATACTTTTTTGCCCCACTGTATGTTAACACGGGCGGTGTAGTGGTTAGCACTGTCGCCTCACAGCAAGAAGGTCCTGGGTTCAAGCCCAGCAGATCCAGCTTGCCCGCGACCCTGTACAGGATAAGTGGCTACAGATAATGGATGGATGAATGGATGGATGGCTGTTATAACAGGGTCAAATTTACAATGAAATGTGTTGGACGAGTTAAGGACCGGGCGGCACGGTGGTGTAGTGGTTAGCGCTGTCGCCTCACAGCAAGTTCGAGCCCCGTGGCCGGCGAGGGCCTTTCTGTGCGGAGTTTGCATGTTCTCCCCGTGTCCACGTGGGTTTCCTCCGGGTGCTCCGGTTTCCCCCACAGTCCAAAGACATGCAGGTTAGGTTAACTGGTGACTCTAAATTGACTGTAGGTGTGAATGTGAGTGTGAATGGTTGTCTGTGTCTACAGGTATGTGTCAGCCCTGTGATGACCTGGCGACTTGTCCAGGGTGTACCCCGCCTTTCACCTGTAGTCAGCTGGGATAGGCTCCAGCTTGCCTGCGACCCTGTAGAACAGGATAAAGCGGCTAGAGATAATGAGATGAGATGAGTTAAGGACCAGAAACAAGTCTCTCAGCATTGGAGCCCTACAGAAGTTTAACAGTATAGCAATATAAAAAAAATTCAAAGTCCTAAATGTAACATGTAGAAATATTTAAGTCATGTTGGAAAGTATGTGCATGCATTATCTCAGGGGGTAGTGCGAGGAGGGGGGTGTAGCACAAGCGCCAGTATTGCACATTGGAGAAAGTGACACATGCGAGTGCCAATAATTGCACATTGTGGAGAGGCAAATTAAGTACGAACAATGCAAACAGTTTTGTGATCAGCTGTTTGTCAGCATGCACATGCCAGTGTCCATTAATGGTCATGTGATATGCATTTTCAGGCATGTTAGTATGAAAGGAGATTATATTTCATATAGACCTAAAAACACTTGTCTAGATGGAGAAAGTTTTGTTTTATCAAATACCATTAATATGGATGTAGCATTTGTTTGGAAGAATATTTGTTCTGGAGAAGCTGTCACTTGTGCCACTGTGATGAGAGCCATATGAATGTGGAAGAACAACAAATAGTTTAATGGGCATACACCATGAAGTATGAATCAATCAATAAATAAATACATAAAACACATAAATCATGCTCTAAATGCACAGCTTTGTATCTTATATGGTCTGATTTAGGACCACATTTTGAAAGTATCAGCCCTTTTCAAATTAATATGAATCTGATTTCAAGAAAAGGTCAGATTTTTATATTCATACAGCTATGACTAACTAAACTCAAGTAGATTTCAGACAACAAAATCTAATGATGGGCGAGCCAGCCAGGAGGTGCCTGACTGTCAGTAATGCTGTAGCGGGTGCCAGTTCAAAACCAACTATAAAAATGGCCGCTCAGGACACCACCCATGGATCACAGTACCCTCTATCACCTGTTTATTCAATATACCTGTCACTCGTTTCCTGGTTCATCAGCCCCTGCTATATAAACACCTCTCCCGCTCTCACTCGATGCAAAGTATCATTCAGTGTTAATTCCTGTCATACCGAGCCTTTATTCTACTGCCTGCTTTATTGTGTTCTCGACCCTCACTCTTGTATCTTTCTTGTTATTCTCTAGCCCTGTCCTCATTGCCCCGTCCACCGATCGATCGACCCTCACCTTTCCCACGACCTTGATTTCTAGTCTCGCGTTTTGGCTTTGTTTCCAGTTTGCTTTCTCCACTCTCCCCTGCACATACATCTGTAAGTGCCTGAACCCTGACAGGATACTTTGCCACAATGGATGCAGCAGAGGAGGTGAGGCAAACTGCTCTGAGCACTCAGAGGCACCTTTTGGGGGAACATCAGCAGCCTGCACCCTGACACTGACGTACATGAGCCAAATAAAGGACCAAATAGACAATGACATCTAATGATGGGCATGCCAATCAGGAGCTGTATGATGATTGTTTTTGCAGTTATTAGCTCATCCAGCTGACAGGCGATCAGCTTATGCTATCACGTATTGTCCGGCCGGCCACCATTGTCTGCATTTCACAAAAATCAATCCTTCTCTCTCAGTTCTTCACTTATTCTTTTTGGCAGGAAGGTAGGTCTGCCTAGGGTGCATATAGCTTCTACCCAAATTTGCATAATTGCAATTAATAATGAAGGTATGGAGTAATTAAGCCCTAACGAGCAGTTTCCACACAAATTGCTTCTTTTCCCTCAATTCTTCACCAATTTTGATTCTTTCTGGCAGGAAGGTGGGGGGTACCAAGGGTGCATATAACTTCTACCTAAATTTGCTTAATTACAATTATTAATGAAGTTATGGGCTAACTAAATCTTAATGAGCAGTTCAACAAAGATCACTACTTCTTGGTCAATTCCTTGCCGTTTTGGATTCTTTCTGTCAAATAGGTCAGTATTCCTAGGGTGAATATAGCTTGCACCATTTATTGCACAAGGTGGCCAGTGCAGAGTGTTGTAGTCGAGTCACTAAACCCCGAGTCCAGTCTCGAGTCCCCAGTGTTGAAGTCCAAGTCATTAAAAAAAAAATTTCAAGTCAAGTCCATTATTGATCCGTGTCGAGTCCGAGAACAAGACTCTAACTGCACCATTTGACAGTGGCTGTTTCAGCACCATTAACATTAGTTTGTTCCTGAACATGACGTATGAACAGGTGAATGTGCTTCTCTTTGTCAGGGAGTACAACATATTCTGTCAGAGATGGTTGGGAGACAGATGTAAGTGCAGAAGGTGTGTGTTTATCAATACATGTGAAGACAGGTAAACAATCCAGAATGGCAGGCAAAATTGTGAAACAGACAATAGGTCGAGCGAGGCACAAACGGGCTATCATAGATGAGGCAGAATCAAAGAGGAGAAACAGGAAATCAGGGATCAGGACACCAAACAAGGAAATAAGGCTTGGTAATGTATCAGCAACTCAATTCAATACTTTGCAAGGTAAGTGTGTTTTCACAATTTTAATATAGGTGCACTGGCCTTAATCCTGTGCAGGTGAGAGTCTTTACGGTGCATGCAAGAGTCTGCTTGGTGCGCACGCTGTCCGGAGCGCACCTGAGAGTCTATCTGATGCACACGCCAGGGCGTGCAGGTGTGACACTCTTGCATGAGATTAGTACAAAAATTAATGTAGCTATAAATATATTGTGCCAAATTATTATGGCATGTTACAAAAAATAAAGAAGATTCCTCATCTCAATTTACAAGTCCTAATTCAGTTAATGCATGAGTCTAAGTCCGAGTCATCAGTGCTCAAGTCCAAGTAAAGTCACGAGTCCTTAAAATTAGGGCATGAGTTGGACTTGAGTCTGAGTCTTGGACTCCAGTATTACAAGCCTGGTGGCCTACTTTAGATCATTCCTTCTGGATTAGATGGAGCAGGATTGAGCTATGCTGTTATTGATGGTCTTGTTATTGGTACAGGTGTGCTGAGAGAGATTTGGGTACTGAATCGAAGCAAGCACTGAAAAAAGTGATCAAATAAAAATGTGCATGAATTTTGGTCTGGTCTTAGAGCCATGAACTGAATATATATCTTACTGAGGACCGTGTATGAAAGTGGCTTCAATCTGATCCACCATTTTCCCATTTCAAAATCTCAATGGACAGGTGTTTATATTATATCTACTGAACTAAATTCTGCAATCATTCTAGCAAAACTCCATGGCTGATCTCTGTTGCTATTTGCTTCTCAGAGTTCGGAGGAGCCGTCGCGCTGGGTGGAGGAGATCCTGCACACTCACACGGCTCGCATACGTGATGTGGAACTGCTCACCGGACTAGATTTCTACCGCTCCATCATGCTGCCCTGCACGAACACACTTGCGCTGAAAACGTATCTGCACACATTCGAGCAAAACATCTAACACCTGGTGGAACAACATCACTAAACCCCACATCACCTCTCTTCCTGGATCCGCTGATGATTAGGTGTATAGTTTTTATACAGTTTGTCATATTTATTGTTCATTAAAAAAAACAATGATGGTAAAATGTTTCAAACAGTTCAACTTTAGGACTCACTAAATATATCTGTTATAGAGCTTGAAATACGTTGCCTTATGGTATCTTTGTATGTGCGTGTTGTAAGTTAACAATTTGTTAGCATATGGAGAGGTTTTATGTAGAGCACAGTGCTCTAGATTACTGTGATAATAATGTGATTGCACAAGAACATTCCCCTAGAGGTAACTCCCAACAAGGCATTTTCATCCTTCAGTCCTTTTCATCACACTTTATAATATTACTACAATAATGTATTTGCGAAATTAGCATGTTTACATATTCTTAAAGGAGCAGTACTGCCATCTGCTGGCTGCAAGGTGAATCACAATTGCAAAGAAAAAAAAAATGACAAGCCCCCCCCCCCCACCAACAACTGACCCTACCATCTTTGTTGAAACTATGTATGCCTTGTAAGTGGCTAATCCATAATTAGCTAATTTCCGGACCAGAAAAACGTAAAGAGGCGCCTTAAATTAAAAGAAGCTAGTCATATCCATTGCATAACATTATTGCGAATCAGTTTTTCTAAGGCATTTTCTTTGAGATGATATGATTGCTATGTGTATAAATATATTTTAGCGATTCCAAACTGCCCCCTTAACTGAAGAGGAAACTGTGCAGCATTGCAGTCAGAGCTTTAAAGCTCTTTAGCTTGGGTGGGGTCTATACCACAAGTTTGTATAAACAATATATTCTGTAGCACCTGTAAATGCTAAAGATCCTGGTACAATAGGCTTTCAAGAGAGCCTTTGTTGAGGTGCATGAACATAGGGTACAGAGAAATCCATATCGCAGCTTGTTAGGAATTTGGGCTCAGTGTACAGGGGTTCAGAGAGTGTTTAAGGCCTTACAGTGACAAGGGTCTGTGATGGTGCCAATTCTCTTGTAGTGAAACGCAAAGATAACTAATGCTACTTACTGGGTTACTACATATCCATTCAGGATTATATCATCAAGCTAAATTTAACCACTGGAATGACTTTTACATACACAAATATTGAGTATTTAAGCTACGAGATAAACAGTTACACTATATTTGTAAAGGCATTCCTCAGTTGGAGTAACCATGTTTTAATACAGTCATTAAATTCACATTCAATGAAAAGAATTGTGTGTGTGTGTGTGTGTGTGTATGTGTGGGATAAATACCACCCCCATATCTGGCAAAAACCTTAGAACAAAGCTAACCTCTTGGAGTCTTTCAGATGGGATGGCCTTTCTTTCAAGAGCGCTTAAGGTTTTAGTTTTGTTGGTGTCCATGGTACCAATATCAATCAGGATTATTGTATCATCAGCACTTAGCTTTGCTAGCAATGGAATGGTGACAAAGGAAAAACCTGACATAACGTGTTCGTTAGCCTTGGCACAGATCCAGCTTGGAACTCTGGAACTGTCATAGAGGTTAGTGTTTGAGTTTGAATCCCAACAATACCACAGCCAGCCATGGCCAAGAGTCTCATCTCATCTCATTATCTCTAGCCGCTTTATCCTTCTACAGGGTCACAGGCAAGCTGGAGCCTATCCCAGCTGACTACGGGCGAAAGGCGGGGTACACCCTGGACAAGTCGCCAGGTCATCACAGGGCTGACACATAGACACAGACAACCATTCACACTCACACCTACGGTCAATTTAGAGTCACCAGTTAACCTAACCTGCATGTCTTTGGACTGTGGGGGAAACCGGAGCACCCGGAGGAAACCCACGCGGACACGGGGAGAACATGCAAACTCCACACAGAAAGGCCCTTGCCGGCCCCGGGGCTCGAACCCAGGACCTTCTTGCTGTGAGGCGACAGCGCTAACCACTACACCACCGTGCCGCCCTGGCCAAGAGTCCAAGTGAGTAAAATTGGCCATGTTCTCAGGGAGGGATGGGTGGTATCCACTCTCTCTCCGATCAATCACATTGACACTTGCCAATCTTGGGTGTCCTTGAGCTCATGCATGCAGAATTGGGCAGATAGTACTTGTGTCTGAGTGTGTTATGCCACCCCTGATGTTGCATGAGCAGCAGTTTGAAAAGATGCAGTTGGTTTCCTGTGAGATGTGATAGCTGTCCGCTTCCCTCATCAGTTGCTGTTGTGTGATAGCGGAGATCTAACTGGAAGGTGGGAATTGGCCATGACTAAATTAGGGAGAAAATCCGAGGAGAAAAAAAGTGTTGGTGTTTGGTGATGGTGAGAAGAGTGCTGTCTTTAACACGTCACACCGTAATCTTCTAAAGGTGTTCCATTGGGTTGGGATCTGGTGTCTGTGACAGTATGATTTATATCATTGTCGTACTGTAGATGGGGTGGGGTCATTCTAGATGAAATCACTCCCATCAGGAATGAAATGTTTCATCACAGGATAAAAACAAAGAACGTATGATTTGCAGTGGTACTTCACTCTACATGCAGAGAGATATTATAGTACAGTTACAATTAAGGGACGCCCTCATTAGATGGTGAAGCGCCTCATCAGTCAACAGATGTGACCAGGACTCAGTTGAAAACCTGTGTGAGATTTTGGAGCAACATGTTAGTCAGTGCTCTTCACTACCATCATCGAAACACCACCCAAGGGACATCTTTCTGGAAGAACGATGTTTATCACAGTTCCAGGGTTTTGTAGAGTCTGTCCCAAGGTGCATTGGCGATGTTCTGGTGGTTTGTAGTGGTCCAGCATCTTACCACAACACTTTAATTTTACTTTCTCCTTTCATTGTTTTCCTCATATAACTAACTTAGTAGCATGCTACCTGTTAAGTTGCATCACATGAGCTAGCTAAATTTAATTTAACCACGGGAATGACTTATTATATTTACTGGACAGATTGTTAAGACAGTAAAGTGTGTTAGCTAAAAGACAAGACATGAGATTTGTAAATGTATTATTCAAACTTTCATGCAAGAAAAATAATTAATAGATTTTATTTCAAATGTGCAACAGTGCTACAGATTTTAGAACAAGTTTGATTCTTGAATTTCCTCTCAGATAATGATTGGGTCTGGGTTTTGTTAATAATTGTGTCCTACACAGTGATTCAATTATCTTGTACCTGCATGTTATCAAGACTAGCTAGCAATAAATTCACATCCTGCAACTATCTATGTGTTCATTCCCATACACCTGCCATAAATGTCCACTGTACAGAAATAGTATTGCCTGCTACATTTGTGGATGCTGGTTCTATATGCTACAAAGACTAACCCAATCTATAATAAATGAACATTAGACTTGTCAAAAGCGATATGACAATGTCTGTTTTTTTTCCTGATTTTTTTCCCCCTAACAGCTATATCAGTAATTAAATAATTAAAAAATAATCTGGCTATGTCGAGGGTCAAATCAGTTGGACCTTGTGTGTGTTATCAAATTTAGTTCTGTTGTAACTGGCCATTTTGCCTAATGCACCATAAAAAAGAATAACTAAGTGATTACTAGAGCTATCAAATGGAAGCCACTAGACGCCAAAGATAATGTGTCCTATCTTTACAGACTTGGTAATGCAACACAAATGAAAAGCCATTGATAATGAAGCTGTAAATGATCTTTATTTACAAGAAGTAGTGGTCATTAACTATACACACCATATAATAATAGTAATACACATTATTGCAGTAGATGTATCTTCTACAATCATATAAACTCCATGTGTGTAGTAGGTGTGAATACTAAGAACATGTACTGAATACAGTTAATCACATGACATGTATTGTCATCAGTAGAGAAGTTTAAAGGAACAGTTCACCCACCCAGAAATAAAATGTACCAGATGTTTCTGTTGCTCCAGGTGTAGTGGATTATCCATGGCATATTTGATGTCTGATTTCTGTTTTTGGCTTCAAGGCTAACCAAGAAGTCTACCACAAAGAAAATATTTTCCGGAAATCTCTGTCACCCACCCAGAAATAAAATGTACCAAATGTTCCTGTTGCTCCAGATGTAGTGGATTATCTGTTAGGGTTTTGCTAGGATACAAACCCAGGTCGCTGGCATGATAATCCAGCAAACCCCCACTAGGCCACCAGGGGGATGACAAGTGCAGAGGCATGAGGCGAAAGTAGAGTATCAAAAACAGTTTATTTACACTATATACAGTCCAAAGGAAAAAACAAAAGGATAATCCAAAAGCTCAGATGTACAAAAAACAAAAATATCCAAAGGGTCAAAGTCCAAAATCCAACTAAGAAAAGAAGAGGCAAAAACTCAAACACTCAGAAGATCAAAAGGTCAAAACAAAATCCACAAAGTCCAAAAGAAAGAAGCAAAAACTAAGAATACAAAGACACAGGCAAGGTACATGGGACAGAGGGAACTAGCACTAATAGCATAGCAAAAAGACTCCATGACAAGGGACCAAACAGAGGGGTATTTATACACACACTAATTAAGGAACAGGGCGGGGCAGGAAACAGGAAATGAAGACAAACACAAAAACACAGTGGCGGCCTCTAGAGGCCAAAACAAACATGACAAGATGGAAATAACAGCGGCCTCTAGAGGCCAAAACAGTCCCAGTCCTAACATTATCCATGGCATGTTTGATGTCTGATTTCTGTTTTTGGCTTCAAGGCTAACCAAGAAGTCTACCACAAAGAAAATCTTTTCCAGAAATCTCTGGCTCAACGTGTTGACAGCAAGGCCGGATTAACTATATGGGCCTGCGGCACAGTGCCCTGGGGCACCAACCACTCACAGCCAGTGGGGGGGCACCACATGACAGAAACTTTAAAAATATTTTTCGTGAATGTTTGTACACTTAAAATGGTTATACATGACATTGTTAAATAGTCATATACAATTAATTATGAACACTAATTTCATAAGAACAACAACAATAATCATAATTCTGAGAAAGAGTGGCCTATGTGACCATTAACCCCCCTTTCCTCAACCTGTCAATTGAGCCAGTCCACCTACGGTGAAATGTATCAATTTTTTAAAAAAACGCGGTAGAAATGAAAAATGGACAGACATCAATTGAGTGGTTGTGCGAAGAGAAAATTAAAAAAAGAGAGAGACTCCAGGCGTGTAGCTGCAATTAAAAATGTTCCAGTGTTAGATCGTTTTTTTATAAAAACATCGACAACTGCTGTCACTGCCAGTGCTGAAGCCGAAGCTAGTGAAATCAGCGATGCTAGTGAGGGAGATGGCCCTGCTAGCACTAGCCGGGGAGATGCTACAACCATAGCCAGTGTTAGCCGAGGGGTCGGCGACGACGAGGATCCCCTTGAGACATACAAATATATGCTGCTCATTTTTGAATAAGACATTTCAATATGCCTACATGCATATCATTGGTTGTTTTCAGTGAATTTGATGGGCTGATGTAGCCTACTTAATAAATTTTCAATGAGGAAGAATGACCTTGTTTATGTGTACTATTGTTTATGTATATGCTACTATTTTTGACAGCAAAGGGCAAGGTTTGTGAGTGTGTGCAGGAGGTTACTGAACGCGTGCGCGCAGGGTGTGTGTGTGTGTGGGGGGGGCACTTGAGGTATAGTGCCCAGGGGCACCGCATTGGCTTAATACGGCACTGGTTGACAGTGATGTGCTTTCAAGCAAGTGAATGAACCCAAAAGGTGTTCAGAGATCAATTTACAATGGAATACTCCATTCCAAAGTAATTGTTAAGTTTCTGGAATGGAAAAAAAAATACAGGAAACTATGACACATGTGACTATTATACCTAAACAGACTTACAGATAAACACATGCAAACACAACCACGCACATCTTTTTTTTTTGGGGGGGGGGCTATATTTGGATAAGGACCTTGCACTGAGATAATCATACTACACTTAAAGTTCCAAACAAAATGGCTTCTTAACCTTAATTTGAGTCTGTGTTCACGTATTTCATTCTGAAACAGGAAGTAAGACTAACAGGCTTGTAATACTCGAATCCAGGACTCGGATTCAAGTCTGACTCGTATGCTGATTTTAAGGAGTCATGACTCGACTTGGACTTGAGCACTGATGACTCGGACTTGGACTCGGACTCTTGCATTAACTGCATTCGGACTCGTAAATTGGAGACAAGGACTCGGATTTTTTCTTTATTTTTTGTAACATGCTATAATAATTTGGGATAAGATATTTATTATATCGACGTTAATTTTTGTATTAATTTCATGCAAGAGTGTCCATCTGCACACCTTGGCGTGTGCATCAGATACAGTGGTGCTTGAAAGTTTGTGAACCCTTTAGAATTTTCTATATTTCTGCATAAATATGACCTAAAACATCATCAGATTTTCACACAAGTCCTAAAAGTAGATAAAGAGAACCCAGTTAAACAAATGAGGCAAAATATTACACTTGCTCATTTATTTATTGAGGAAAATGATCCAATATTACATATCTGTGAGTGCTAAAAGTATGTGAACCTTTGCTTTCAGTATCTGGTGTGACCCACTTGCGCAGCAATAACTGCAACTAAACGTTTCCAGTAATTGTTGATCAGTCCTGCACACCAGCTTGGAGGAATTTTAGCCCATTCCTCTGAAATATAGAAAATTCTAAAGGGTTCACAAACTTTCAAGCACCACTGAGGAATCTTGGGCACGCTCTGGACAGCACGTGCACCAAGCGGACTCTCATGCGTGCCGTAAATGACTCGCACGTGCACAGGATTAAGACGCAATCAGCATGCCAATATAAAAACTGTGAAAACATACCTACTTTGCGAAGTATTGAGTTGCGTTCCTGACACCTTACCAAGCCTTATTTCCTTGTTTGGTGTCCTGATCCCTGATTTCCTGTTTCTCGTGTTTGATTCTGCCAAGTCTATGATAGCCTGTTTGTGCTTTGCTCAACCTATTGCCTGTTTCACTGTTTTACTATTTTGCCTGCTGTTCTGGATTGTTTACCATCTTCACTTGTATTAATAAACACACCTTCTGCACTTACATCCGTCTCCCAACCATCTCTGACAGAATACGTTGCACTCCCTGACAAAGAGAATGCACATTCACCTGTTCATACGTCATGTTCAGAAACAAACTAATGTTAATGGTGCTGAAACAGCCACTGTCAAATGGTGCAGTTGGAGTCTTGTTCTCGGACTCGACTTGGATCAATAGTGGACTCAACTCGGACTGGACTCGAATTTTTTTTTTTTTTAACACTGGGGACTCAAGACTGGCCTTAGATTTGAGATTTAGTGACTCGACTACAACACTGGACTAACATCATGCTGAAGTCCTTGGCTGACTTACACAACAGCTAACGGTATTCAAGAAAGCTAAACAAATGCCAAATCTGAACAAAATGGATAGTAGCTTAGTGAACTAGCTAAACAAGGAGAGCAGCAAAGAGATTAGAGCTTTTTACTGTTACTGATGGACATTGTGAAAAGATGGAATCGTGCTCTCGTTCAGTCAGAGGAAGATAAATATCCCAACACTGACGTGTCCAAAGTTGACTCTTCTCCTTTGGTAGAACTGCTTCTCATAGAACTTAAACTGTGTACAATTTCCGTCTTTTTCAAAATGAGTAACCTTTTATTTCTTTTTTGGATTGCCCTATATATGCTGCCCTGCATAACAACCTGCTTGCCCCTGGTGCTCAAATTGTTCTGGACAGACAGGGCCATCTTTCAGATAATCAGAAAGTTGATTTATTTCTCTTTGAGTGACATTTGATAGATAGATAGATAGATAGATAGATAGATAGATAGATAGATAGATAGATAGATAGATAGATAGATAGAATACTTTGTCACATGCACAAACGTATAAAAACAATGGCAGTGAAATGTTGTGTGTGGCAAAACAGCTCTGCACAGTCCTGTGCATAAACCTCATATATATATATATATAGTGCAGATGCAGTAAAGTGACACAGTGACAGAGATGGTGCTCAGGCCTCATAATGTAATGCTTTAAAATTACCCATGAGCTCCCTATAGTGCTCTTGGAGCAAATGCTCAAAAATATGTTGAAAAGAAAACAAAAACAAAAAAAACCCTCAAACCATTTTTTTCCCAGCTAAGGCATGGCTGCAGAAGGTGTGTGGAAATAGTGTAATAGTTGTTGGCTGCGACAAAGCTAACAAGATAATACTGTCGAGGCAGGACCCACTTGCACAGGCAGGACATAATATATGGTTTTAGAGAGAGTTCAGTTGGTTGAACTAAGTTTCGTGTCGATATGAGTCATCAAAAAAAGTTTGGTTATTTTTACACATCATAATCTGTGAAATTAAAATGGGAATATCTCCAAAAGGGTTTTTTTTTCTTTCTCATATATATAGTATCATATCAGTGTCTGTTGATACTAAGTGACAGAAAAAATGTATTTGACTGGCACTTTAAATCTAACCCTAACTTTTTATTTTATTTCTTTTATTTCTATTTTTTATTTTTTTGTAAAACTTGACTTATTTTCAAATCACTGAGTGAAGATATATTTTTGGTCCACTCATACAGGTACACTCATTGGCCACTTTCATAGGAACTTGTTCTTGATTCTCAGATTCCTGTTCTTGGCTGCAGGAGTGAAACTCTTGAGAATCAAGAGCCAAGTTTTCACTCATGAAAACTCCAAGAACATAAACCCCCCACACACAAAAGACCAGCAAACTGTCAAAACGGTATACTCAATGTCTAAACAATGCTCTTTATATGCACATATGCCAATATTCTTTTTTGCACAAGAACATACAAGTTTACAATACTTATTTATCTCCATGCTGCTATTCTGCACTTTGCACTTTACCATACTGCACCTTGTATTATTGTACCCTTGTACTAATGCACCCCAGTAACATACTTCAAACTTTACATTTCTGGACTACATTTCTGGAACTACAATTCTGGACTACATTACCTCAAACTTGACTACATTTATGGATCACTGTGAATATTCTGGGAACTGTATGCCCACTGTCTGTCTATATGTTGTGTTAATTTGCTTATCTGTTGATGTCTGTGTGCACTTTTATGTTTAGTTGTGTGTCATTTTTTTAATATTGCACATTTGGAGTTTGGGGAAACGCAATTTCAATCCTCTGTGTAATTCTGTTACATGGTCTGATTGACAATAAAGTTCACTTTGACTTTGAGGAGTGGAATCCAATGTGGTCTTCTGATTTCTGTTGCATGCTGAGATGCTTTTCTACTCACCACGGTTGTAAAGAGTGATTATATGAGTTGCTATATCCTTCCTGGCAACTTCCTGGCCATTTTCCTCTGACCTCTCTTATCAACAAGGCGATTGTTTCCACCCACAGAACTGTTGTTCACTCACTCAGTGTTTTTTGTTTTTCACACCATTCTGTGTAAACTCTAGAGATTGTTGTGTGTGAAAACCCCAGGAGATCAGCAATTTCTGAAATACTCAAACCAGTCCATCTGGCTCACTCAAACCATCACCCATGCTACAGTGAAAGAAAATCACACTTTGAGATCACAATTTTTCCCATTCTGACATTTAAAGTGAACATTAACTGAAGCTCGCATGATTTCATGCATTGTGCTGCTGTCAAGGGATTCGCTGATTAGATAACTGCATAAAACAGCAGGTGGATGGGTGTTCCTAAGAAAATGGCTGATAAGTTTGTGTGTTCAAAGGTCTGAGCATGAGCCGCCTCTAAGCAACTCTATATATTGTATCTTGTTTTCTGGCTAAATTATAATGGATGTCACACTTTTTTCTTCAGTTATGCAGTCTTCATTTTCTGAAGTAAAAAGACATTAAACACAGCAGGTCGAACTACATGCAGCATTTGCCCTTTAACAGACCACATCCCTGTTCCTGTAATACTTTCTTATCTATAGCATTAAAGTGCCAACGCACTTCAATAAAACTATTAACCCCAAATGGACTTGATCATGCTATCTATTTATAATAAATTACATAAGTGCATGTGATATCAGCAGATTAACATATTCCTTCAACTATAAGGCTTTATTAAGGCATACTCTGTCACAACACAGGTGCCTCCCTGCTTGAAAAAAAAAAAAACGCAATGAAAGTGGTCTCTAGGGTGGTTCAGTGGAAGATAAAGTGTGATAAATTGTCCTTTAGGGTGACCTTGCAGTGGAAAGTGTAGGAAAACATGATATCCTGTCGGGCCTATTCCAGGAACAGTTTGCATGAGGCAGGAAGAACATCTTGTACACACATTTGCATGCTCATTCATACTAGCGGCGATTTGTAGCTGCTAATCTAGCTACTGTTTGGATTTGGGAGGTCAGAGGAAGCTGGAAAGCTTGCCACCATGAGCACCATGGGGAAGCCATGGCCTAATGATTATAGAAGCAGCTGTGGGATCAAAAGGTCTCCAATTTGAATCCCTGGATCAGCAGGAATAGCTGAAGTGCTCTTAAGTAAGGCACCTAACCTGTAACTACCCGCTGGGTCTGTTGTACATTGTTCTGGATAAGAGCATCTGCCAAATGCCTATAATGTAATGTGATGAGCCACATGACCAGAATTTCAACAGCTCAAAAAAAGCTTAAGGTGTTGAGAGGTTAAATGCAGATTTGAAGTCAAAAGCAGAACCTCAAAAATGAATTTAATTCTGCAGTCAAGGTGTGTTAGTGTGATGTGGCTAGCACCTGGAAGGAAAATGGAGGGGTATGAAATGCTGGCTTTGATGTGCCATGATTAGTAACTGGAAACCATTTACTATGACAGGGATGAGTACAATGTGTCAGCCACTCAGACAGAGATTAGACTGCATATTTCTTAGAGACAAGTATAATTGTAGTGTTTGGGTCTTTTTTTTTAGGTAGGTGTGTAATTCAGTCAGGATGTTTACCCAGACAGAGTGCTGTGCCCACACACTGAGTGCGGATGTTTTTTTTTTTCCCCTTGGATAGTTGATGACTTCTGTTTGGCTTAAACTGACACCAACTGTCTGCCTTGATACCATGCTGACTAGGCTGCCTTCAACAGCTAAAAACATGTGAAGTAAATGCTCAGCCTGTCAGTAACTTCTGTCCACCTGCATGCAGATGCTACAGACTTTCCCATTGTAACTTTCATACAGCCACTAAAATCACAAGCCCTAAAGCAACTTTTTGTTGATATCATCAGTTCACTATACTGATTCCACTGAAAAACCAAGACGAGCCTGGTTGATAATCATCATCATCATCATCTTCATCATCTTGCTGAGCATCATCATAACCTCAGAATGAACAATTTCTCCTCTCCAGTGGTGAGACATCTCAGAAGTAACTGTTTGCGTCACTGGTTACACTTTCAGAACCCCATTACTGAAGTACTTCAAAACCTTTTCCTTTTTGGGATCAAAACCTGTTCCTTTTTGGGACAGCACTCTAGGCTGCTCGGTCACAGAGGATTACAGAGTGAAATTGATGTTTTGTAAAGTGACACTTACATAGTCAGTACACAGTGGCGCCACACCATGACTGTGGAATTGCTACTTGAGGCTGGCATGCCAATTTCATTCTTAAACACACTTGAACTTGGTTAAACATACAGACAGGTGCCTCTATAGGCTTCAGCCAAAGGCTGAGCCAAGAACTAGAGACCTATGCTGGTCTGAGCTCAGCCTTTTATGTCTATGCCAGGATTCAAAGCGACATTGCAAAATCTGTTCCTTTCCTAGACAGTGCTCTAGACCACTCGACCACTGATGATTCCATTGCAAAATTGAGGTTATGTAACGTGGCACTTACATAGTCAGTACGCAGTGGTGTCACACCACATCTGTGGAATCGCTACCTGAAGCTGGCATGCCAATTACATTCTTAAACACACTTGAACTTGGTTAAACACACATACAGACAGGTGCCTCTATAGGCTTCAGCCAAAAGGCTGAGCCAAAAAGCATTTCAGAATGTACAAAATACAGTATAGAGGATGTGCAGTCACGTGACCCGTCCGTGTATACTCCGCCATATTGGACAGCTTCAGGATTGTTTACCTTGCGCGAGCGTAATGGATCCAGGGAGTAATCCCCAAGAAAATTCAGAAAATACCCCATCTACATCGCGCGATAACTTGTCTAAGTTTGTTCAGCATCTTGAAGGTGATGTGAGGCAGCGTTAAGTGGAAAAGTGTTCCAGGTTGGGGATTGCAGATCCGTACAACTTGCCGCAATCCTTGTTCAGGGAAATTTGGAGCTGCGGTGCCGGCGATTTGCCCGATCTGGCCTACCACGACATTTACAATTTTCTTGTTAATCGTGAATCGTGTTACACTGGCAAAGCCCTCAAAGCTTACAAGAACCTGGAAGCTTATAAATATTTTGTTGCAGGATGGGTATCCCAACTATACCTCTGGAAGGTTCCGAAGAAGAATGTCTACTTGATAACCTCATGGGTAAGTGGCATTAAGACGTTTATCATAAAGAGACTATGCAGGACGTTTTATCGTAAGAATGTTCGAAATCTAAACTCAGTTCCAGATATGAGAAGCAGAGGTGGAAAAACTGGATTGACAAAGTAAAAGTCCTGCTTAGGTTTTCCTTCTGCCTGTGCTTTCAACACAGGTGATTTCACCAATTAGCTCATCAACCTGGCTTAGAGGATGTGGTAATTAGGATCAGCTGGTTCATTGAATTGGCTGGAGCAAAAATGTGGCAGGGTTTTTACTTTCTGCACCCGGGTATTTCCACCTCTGATGAGAAGAAAACAGTAAATCAGAAAGCTGCGCACATTTGAGCAGCTTCCATGAAAATGTGCACAGCTTTCTGATTTACTGTTTTCTTCTCATACTTCCTATGTTTCATGGACTGTAACGGCATTTGCTTATTTAGTAATTTTAATACAGAATTTACTCTGATGAAATTATTCAGACACTCCAACGCCCCCCCCTAAAAAAAATCGGATCTGCACGATTCAGCCATGAAAAAGGCGGCATCTGCCAAAAGGCGCGCAGTTTGCATCCCTGTTTAAACTCATAGGTTAACCAACTTTAACCAGCTAATGAGGCTCGGTAGTCGGTCAAGATTTTTTTTAGTTTTCGCCATCCCTACTATGGATTGGCCTTTCAAAGGCATATATGAGCCAAAAAGATAAAACATTGTCATAGACTAGGCCAGGGTAGTAGGGCTAGGCATAGCCATTTTAAAAGTTAGAGATCAAGCGGACTGACGGCCACAAACACTGTTCTGTCTAGTTTCTAAGCATGCAGTTATCATTCAATCCGAAAATCAACTTAACAGATGTACTAGGAGTATTGAATTAGAAGATTACACCTACCTGATATGAAGTGTTCACTACAAATTCGGCTGGTAGAACTGGGGTACCAGTTTTCTCTTCGCACAGCGGACACCCATTTTGCGCGTCTCTCCTCGTCTGCGGGAAATCTATAAAATGACAGGCCCTCCTTTTGGCCCTGTCTATTGGTACAACCAAATGCTGAACAAGATATAACCATTCTCGAAAGATCTACTCCCACACACTTGATAATTAGAACAGGTTTGTCTAAGTTCTATGCGCGGCCATGCCGTCCAAGATGGCAGATAAATATCACGTGACCTCGTGACATCACGTGCACGCTCTCTATATCCACTTTTGAGGCGCATGAGCTACAAGAGCAGAAAGTTCCTCTCCTGTCAGCCAAGAACAGGAATCTAAGGCTATAGTATGCAAAGGCTCATCCAAACTACACAGTTGAAGACCAGAAAAACTTCATCTGAGGAATCTTGATTTTTGCTGAAATGGAGAGTCAGAATTTGGCATCAACTGCATGAATCCATGGACTTTGTGCCAACAGTTCAGGTTGATGCATGTGGTTTCAAGGGGAGATGAATGTTTTCTTGGCACACAAAAATACAAGAGAAAAATTTTTTACATTTGGCAACCAAAAAAAGTTAATACAAACAAAATGATTACGCACACACGCACGCACGCACACACAAGGTTCCAGAGTTCATGCCCTGATCACTTCTCACACATTTATTGTTTATTATCTTCTCTCACACACTGATCTCCTGCAGTTCATCTTCACTTTGTAGACCAGCATGGACTTGAAAATGACACTGAAAAACAAGAAGAAATGCATTGTTGTGAGTAATGTGTAGGGATTTATAACTTTAATATTACATAATACATTTATTATACTTTTATTAGATATTTTGACTTTATAAATCACATGTGTGTGTGTGTGTGTGTGTGTGTGTGTGTGTGTGTGTGTGTGGATTACTTCTTCATTTAAACTTTTTTTTTTCAACCAAAAATCATAGTAAGTTCACTAAAAAGAAAACTTGATTGAATGAGTGTGCTTTTTTCTTTCTTTCTTTTTTTGCATTCTAATATACACAAACTGGTCAAGGTGTGAACTTTGGTACTGCAGCACTGCTTATGAAATGGGGGAAGTTGAAAACTTTGCTGGTAAATCTTAGTACTGAGCATGTAACAGGCCAGTGTTTCATCATTAAAACACAAAGGCACAATGGTGTGTGTGTGTGAATCTGTATGATGAGGAAGAATGTGTAAGTGTGTCTGTGCTTGTTCCTATTGTCTAATGACTCTTCTGTATGGAAATGCCATGCATTCTATTATTTGGGAACAATTAAGGGCAGTGTTCATAGGGCTACATGTCACCTAGATAAGGCTTGTATATTAAGTCATGGAGAAGCCATGGCCTAATGGTTAGCGAAGCAGCTTTGGGCTCCGAAGGTTGCTGGTTTGATTCACTGGGCCAGCTGAAGTGCCCTTGAGCATGGCATCTGCTGCTCTGGGTATGTTGTATGTTGCTCTGGATAAGAGTGTCTTCTAAAAGCCTGTAATGTAGCATAAACCTTTCATTCCATTTGATATAAAGACCACTTTGATTTTGAATACCTGAGTCTGCTATCCATACAAACTCCACACAAAAGGCCCTAGTCAGCCGTAAGATTCGAATCCAGAACCTTCTTCCTGTGAGGTGACAGTGATAACCACTGCACCACTGTGTTGCCCCAACACCATCAAGTATATTATGATTCTTTTCCGGACTTACATTTGACTTCTTACTTAATGGAATTATTATCTTTACTTAGTTATGTATACATTATTTTCTAGCCCTTAAAGTGCATATTCTGGACCAATTTCATTTTTTTAAAATATTAAAGTATGTCCCTTTACACACTTATCCAGAAGGGTAATTTTGCACAAAGCCATCTGTCTACAGCAGAAAAAAAAAATAAAACACGTCTGGAAAAATCCCAAGGGACCCTGGAGCAAGATTCGTGACGTCACCTGCAGAAGCGCCAGCAGGCTGCACGAGCTTGCACAGTTTCAGCCTGTGTAGACCAAGCGCTCCCATTTCTCTCTCATTGTCCAGTCTTTTGGGAAACGATGAGTACTAATCCCATCAAGATTGGTGTTGCTACACCCTCCTATGAGACATCTGTTAACCATTTTAATAATTCCGTGGTAACATTGAAGAAATTTGCAGAAACCCACCAGGTTGTTTTCTCATAAACAAACCAGCGCTGACATAGGATTCAGAGGGAGGCATCCTGCACACGACATCATGAAAATCATTGTTTGCCAGGAAATCCAAATGCCAAGTTTTTCAGAGGCGGACCAATTCGCCTCAAATGGCTTGATTTCAACTGAATTTTTCTGGTATTGTGCAAGGTAAAAAAATTGCACAAAATGCAAAATGTGACAGATATTTGACCAAAGTTTAATATAAAATAGGAGAATTACATTGATCTTGCTCCTGAATTTACCCGTGACATGCACTTTAAGTAAAATAGCTTTTGTTGTACAGCCCTGATTACAAAAAAGTTGGGACAAAGTACAAATTGTAAATAAAAACGGAATGCAATGATGTGGAAGTTTCAAAATTCCATATTTTATTCAGAATAGAACATAGATGACATATCAAATGTTTAAACTGAGAAAATGTATCATTTAAAGATAAAAATTAGGTAATTTTAAATTTCATGACAACAACACATCTCAAAAAAGTTGGGACAAGGCCATGTTTACCACTGTGAGACATCCCCTTTTCTCTTTACAACAGTCTGTAAACATCTGGGGACTGAGGAGACAAGTTGCTCAAGTTTAAGGATAGGAATGTTAACCCATTCTTGTCTAATGTAGGATTCTAGTTGCTCAACTGTCTTAGGTCTTTTTTGTCATATCTTCCGTTTTATGATGCGCCAAATGTTTTCTATGGGTGAAAGATCTGGACTGCAGGCTGGCCAGTTCAGTACCCGGACCCTTCTTCTACGCAGCCATGATGCTGTAATTGATGCAGTATGTGGTTTGGCATTGTCATGTTGGAAAATGCAAGGTCTTCCCTGAAAGAGACGTCGTCTGGATGGGAGCATATGTTGCTCTAGAACCTGGATATACCTTTCAGCATTGATGGTGTCTTTCCAGATGTGTAAGCTGCCCATGCCACATGCACTAATGCAACCCCATACCATCAGAGATGCAGGCTTCTGAACTGAGCGCTGATAACAACTTGGGTCGTCCTTCTCCTCTTTAGTCCGAATGACACGGCGTCCCTGATTTCCATAAAGAACTTCAAATTTTGATTCGTCTGACCACAGAACAGTTTTCCACTTTGCCACAGTCCATTTTAAATCAGCCTTGGCCCAGAGAAGACGTCTGCGCTTCTGGATCGTGTTTAGATATGGCTTCTTCTTTGAACTATAGAGTTTTAGCTGGCAACGGCAGATGGCACGGTGAGTTGTGTTCACAGATAATGTTCTCTGGAAATATTCCTGGGCCCATTTTGTGATTTCCAATACAGAAGCATGCCTGTATGTGATGCAGCGCCGTCTAAGGGCCTGAAGATCACGGGCACCCAGTATGGTTTTCCGGCCTTGACCCTTACGCACAGAGATTCTTCCAGATTCTCTGAATCTTTTGATGACATTATGCACTGTAGATGATGATATGTTCAAACTCTTTGCAATTTTACACTGTCAAACTCCTTTCTGATATTGCTCCACTATTTGTCGGTGCAGAATTAGGGGGATTGGTGATCCTCTTCCCATCTTTACTTCTGAGAGCCGCTGCCACTCCAAGATGCTCTTTTTATACCCAGTCATGTCAATGACCTATTGCCAATTGACCTAATGAGTTGCAATTTGGTCCTCCAGCTGTTCCTTTTTTGTACCTTTAACTTTTCCAGCCTCTTATTGCCCCGTCCCAACTTTTTTGAGGTGTGTTGCTGTCATGAAATTTCAAATGAGCCAATATTTGGCATGGAATTTCAAAATGTCTCACTTTCGACATTTGATATGTTGTCTATGTTCTATTGTGAATACAATATCAGTTTTTGAGATTTGTAAATTATTGCATTCTGTTTTTATTTACAATTTGTACTTTGTCCCAACTTTTTTGGAATCGGGGTTGTATTATTGTATAAATTGTTCTGAAATTTCAGAAATATTGTTTTGTGGAAATCAGCCATTATCAGTGTTTACATTAGTTGTCAGGAAGGACTTATGTTGGTTTCATGCACTCCTATGAACACATAAATTAAAGTATTACCTATTATTCAATTCAGAAAAAATGCATGTTCTTCAAAACATTTGCAAGCAAGAGTTTTAAAGGAAAACTGAAGTCATTTTTGAACTTGCTTTTTTTCTTAATTAACGTGTTATTCAATTATGTTTTTGGTTTTAGTAACCTTATATCATGACTCGTATTGGCAACTAATTGCAATTAAATATTATACTTATCGGCCTATTCGGTTTTTAGCCATGTTGAATTTAGTTTGTTTGGTCCACGGCAGGCGTCGCTTATCCACGCGATCTTCACAAGACTTGTGCGAGACTTTGAAATGTGAAGTGTCAGCCAGGTGTTAGTGCCTCCATTTTGAAAACTATTTTCCAAACGAAATATTGCACAAAAACGAGTTTAAATGACGATTACTGCCTACTTTTTTCAAACTTTCCTGATTGGTATCAAAACAAACAAAACTTCCAGCTTGATTACATCAGCATTCAAAAGAGGGCACGCGTGTCTTTGGACAACGTTGGTAGATGTTGGTCACTCTGATTTCCACTGTACATTTTACTTCCATCCTATGATGTCTCGCACAGGTCTCAACGAATCTCGTTTACGGCCATTGCTTTGACATGTGGACTGATATATTACATAGCATATTTCAAACACTCATACCTTGCTATAGCAGTGACAAAATAGCTATCAAAAATGCATTCCAATATTTAATAAAATGAGATAAATAGATAGTGGTTAGCGCTGTTGCCTCACAGCAAGAAGGTCCGGGTTCGAGCCCCATGGCCGGCGAGGGCCTTTCTGTGTGGAGTTTGCATGTTCTCCCCATGTCTGCATGGGTTTCCTCCGGGTGCTCCGGTTTCCCCCACAGTCCAAAGACATGCAGGTTAGGTTAACTGGTGACTCTAAATTGACTGTAGGTGTGAGTGTGAGTGTGATTGGTTGTCTGTGTCTATGTGTCAGCCCTGTGATAACCTGGTGACTTGTCCAGGGTGTACCCCGCCTCTCGCCCACAGTCAGCTGGGATAGGCTCCAGCTTGCCTGCGACCCTGTAGAACAGGATAGAGCGGCTAGAGATAAAGAGATGAGATGAGAGGAGATAAATAGAATTTTAATAATAAAAAATTTGCCTTCAGTTCTCCTTTAATAGTGCCTATATTATACCCAGAGTTCATAGTACTCATTAGACAGGTTTAGTTCAGGGTTCATCATGCACATACAGAGTCCATTCCTGTTTAAATACATTACTGATTTTATAAGAATTGCACATCTACAAATTGTCACATCCATGTCTACACCTGCTCTGAGCTCCAAGTCTCATGATCCTCAGCAGCACTGTCAGATAATTATCATATTTGTAAACAGTCATTAGTCTCAATAAATATGTGTTTTCTGAAATTACATTTACACCTGTTTGTTCTCTTGGTTATGGCCCATGTATGATAATTGTCCTCAAAAGATGATATTACATTTCTGATCCGATACTTTAACATTTCTCATCTGGCAACACTGATCCTCAGCCATTTCCAGATCAGATTTATAACAATTTCCCTTTAAATAAACCAGATTTTCAGCCAGTCATTACAAAGTCTCATTCCAGTATTGTATCTGTTATGTATCTGAGAATTTTGCATTCCCTTTTTAGTTGTTGTTGAGTATAGAATTGAACTCAAATGAATTTTATTTGTGTAGTGCTTTTAACAAAAGACATTGATTCAGAAATCTAGATATAGATTTAGATCTCTACTGATAAGCCAAAGGTGACAGTGGCAAGGAAAAAGACGAGGGAAAAAAAAGAAAAAACATCTTGAGAAGGAACCCATCTTCATCTAGATAGTGGGACTGCAATATAGAGTTGTAGAAGAGTGAAGTGTTAATTATGTTACAAGAATGTTCAGCATTGTCAAGTCCTGGGATAAGAACAGGTGTTTATGATTATATCAGCAATTCTTAGGCAGAAATGTACAATATCCAGATGAAATTATCTATGTGGGACCATCCACAGCAGCAGAAAATAATTCAAAAATTAAGAAAGCCCCAAGCAGCAGTAGAGCTTTAGGATGAATTAGGCAGGTCCAAAGGGAGAACAGGTTATTATTTATGCTTTTATAGTACAGTGGTTAGGGTGTAGGGAGCCCTGGATAGAGATAGTACCCTTGTTCACCTGCAGCTGCACCCTCCTCCATAGGGTGGTCGGACAACACCGGTTCTCATCCATCCCCTAAAGCTCTCACATGTTGGCTCCAAGCGCTACACCCCGGTACACCATCTCAGCTGATGGGCTAAACCACGTGAGGGGATGGTGCCCACACTGCACCACTGGGTGGATGAGCTGCACCAGGCAGCCAACAGCCAGGGCGGAAGAGGTCTACCAGACCCAACAGCCACATGAAAAGGAGAAAATCTTCCAAATCCGGAGTGGAGACCCATAGGCAGTTCTGTGCTTTATGTAAACACCATTCCGGCAGCTCCTGCAGCCAAGCTGACACCAAACGTCATGCTCCGCATTCCTTTGGACCCCGTCAGTAAGGCCGAGAGGGGGATTCTGATGCTTGGGCCACCCAAGATCTCCATACTTCAGCCCAGGCTTCACGCCCTGGAGAGGATACTCCAGCCCCACTGCAAAGTGCAGATACAAATCGGAAGTTGTCAGTTACGGGTTATAAGCCCTTCTAAATTGGCATACAGTAAGGACGCCACTGGTCAACTTTGATGGTGGGAGGGACCATTGAAGTCCTATCGTCTGACTACCGCCCGCCTCAAGCCGGGCAGCCCCCAGCCACTTAGGTGTCGGTCTGCCAATGTCTGCTGCTCCAGAGGGTGCCTGGAGCTCAGTGTTTCAACCAAACATGAAGAGCAGATGGAAACCCAGTATCCAACAGTCACAGTAACATTAAAACAAAGAGAAAGACTCCAGTTTTGCATATTGCTACATGGAACATGCACACAATGTGCACAGGCTTCTCCAATGGCCTGCGAGAGGTAGATAACATGAGGAAAACTGCAATTATTGACAGAGAATTGTCTAGGCTAGACATAAGCATAGCAGCCCTTCAAGAAACCAGGCTTGCCTCAAGTGGCTCCTTGAGAGAGGAGAACTACACGTTCTTCTGGAAGGGCGGAGGACCTGATGAGCCGTGCCAAAATGGAGTTGGCTTTGCTGTCAGAAACACTCTACTAGCTGCAGTAGAACCTCCCACTGGAGGCACTGAATGCCTTCTCTCCATGCACCTCAACACTGCTGCTGGACCTGTCAACATCCTCAGCATCTACACTCCTACTCTCAACTCCTCAGAAGACACTAAGGACCAGTTCTACGAGCAGCTGAATGAACTGATCACAAGTTGTCAGGAGGATGAGACATTGTTCCTACTAGGTGACTTTAATGCCAGAGTTGGCACAGACCATGAGTCCTGGCCTACCAGTCTTGGCCACTATGGCATTGGAAGGATGAATGGAAATGGACAGAGACTGTTGGAACTGTGTTCTTACCACAATCTCTGCATTACTAACTCCTTTTTTGAGTGCAAACCACAGCATAAAGTGTCCTGGGAGCACCCAAGGTCTCACCGTTGGCATCAGCTTGACCTGATTATCACCAGGCGCACTGCTTTAAACAGTGTTCTCCTTACCAGAAGCTACCACAGTGCAGACTGCGACACAGACCATGCTCTTGTGAGCAGTAAAGTACGCCTACAACCTCGAACTGTGCATCGCTCTCAGCCGAAGGGTCGACCTCGCATAAATGTCACACACATGTCACTCCCCAACAGAGTCACAGAGTATGTGTCCAGGCTAGACCAAGCTTTCCAGCAAATGCCACATGATGCCCCTGATGCCACAACAAAATGGAAAGTCATGCAAGACGTCATTCACAATGCAGGAATTGCCACATTTGGCAAGAAAGGCCAGCCTAGTCAAGACCGGTTCAACGCTCACATCTCCACAATGGAGCCAGTAATTGAGGCCAAACGCAGAACCTTCTTAGCATACAAGAGCTGTCCCAGTGTTCAGACACTCACAGCACTCAGGAACGCTCGAAATACCACACAACGTGCTGCCAAAGAGTGCGCAAATGTCTACTGGCAGGGATACAGCAGAGCGCAGAGTCCGGAGACCTTCGGGGAATGTACAGTGGCATCAAGAAGGCTCTAGGACCAACTGTGAAAAAGACCGCCCCCCTGAAATCTCTGTCAGGGGAAAAGATCACTAAGTGTAAGGAGCAAATGGCTAGATGGGTAGAACACTACTCTCAACTCTACTCAGATGAGACGTCAGTCTCTGACACCATCCTCAACAGTATGGAAGACCTTCCCATTATGGAGGAACTTGATGACATGCCAACTATTGAAGAACTGAGCAAAGCCATCGACTCCCTCCCATGTGAGAAGGTACCAGGTAGTGACAACATCCCACCTGAAGCCATCAAGTGCGGGAGACTGGCCCTGCTTCAGCCACTGTATCAGCTACTCTGCCTCTGTTGGGAGGAAGGGGCTGTTCCCCAGGACATGCATGATGCAACCATTGCGATGCTCTATAAAAACAAGGGAGATCGTAGGGACTGTAACAACTACAGGGGCATCTCACTCCTGAACATAGTCGGCAAGGTGTATGCTCGGATCCTTCTAAACAGACTAAAAATCCTGGCTGATTGTGTTTATCCAGAATCTCAGTGCGGATTTAGGGCGGGAAGGTCAACAACAGACATGATTTTCTCCCTGCATCAACTGCAGGAAAAGAGCAGAGAGCAAGGCCAACCCCTGTACATGCTGTTTATAGACCTTACCAAAGCCTTTGATATAGTCAGTAGAACAGGCCTATTTGAACTCCTAAAGAAGATCGGCTGCCCACCAAAACTGTGTAGCATGGTGGTGTCTTTCCACACTAACATGAAAGGAACAGTCTTGTATGATGGATCCTGCTCAGACCCTTTCTCCATAAATAGCAGGGTAAAACAAGGTTGCATGCTGGCACCAACACTCTTTGGAATTTTCTTTTCCATACTTCTGTTGCATGCCTTCAACACATCCACAGACAGCATTTATCTGTACACAAGGTCCAATGGAAAGCTGTTTAACCTTGCATGACTCTGCTCCAAGACCAAGGTGAGGACAGTACTCCTAAGAGAGATGCTTTTTGCGGACGATGCAGCGCTCGTGGCCCATACAGTGGCCGCACTTCAGAGATTGAGCAACTGCTTTGGCACTGCATGTAAGCTGTTTGGACTCACCGTAAGCTTGGAGAAAACTTGTGTTTGTGCACAAGGGGTTAGCATACCCCCTGCTATCACCATGGACAATGCACTCTTAAAAACAGTGGGCAGCTTCACCTACCTAGGCTCTATAGTTACCAACACACTGTCACTAGACACTGAACTAGACAAACGGATAGGGAAGGCTAATACCACGATAGCAAGGTGGGCGGCATGGTGGTATAGTGGTTAGCATGGTCGCCTCACAGCAAGAAGGTTCTGGGTTCGAACCCAGCAGCCGGCAAGGGCCTTCCTGTGTGGAGTTTGCATGTTCTCCCCGTGTCTGCGTGGGTTTCCTCCGGGTGCTCTGGTTTCCCCCACAATCCAAAGACATGCAGTTAGGTTGATGTGGGGTGGCCTTGGGCTGAGGTGCCCTTGAGCAAGGTACCTGACCCCTGACTGCTCCCCAGGTGCTCTGGTGTGGCTGCCCACTGCTCTGAGTGTGTGTGCGTGTGTTCACTGCTTCAGATGGGTTAAATGCAGAGGATGAATTTCACTGTGCTTGAAGTGTGCATGTGACAAATAAAGGTTTCTTCTTAAAGACTTACCCAGAGGGTATGGAAAAACAGAGCTCTGTCACTGCACACAAAAATACAAGTATACCAGGCCTGCGTACTCAGTGTCTTACTGTATGGAAGCGAGACATGGAGCACATATGTATGACAAGAACGTCGACTGAATGCCTTCGGCGCATCTTAGGAATTAGTTGGAGGGATAAAGTACCCAACAGTGACATCCTGTGACAAGCAAAAGTACAGAGCATCTACGCCATCCTTAGCCAACACTGCCTTCGCTGGCTAGGACATGTCAGATGTATGGAGGACGGAAGGATTCCTAAGGATGTGCTGTATGGTCAACTACAGTAACCTCTGGCTCTAGACGAGTTGGTCATCCAGCTTTACGCTTCAAGGACACTTGTAAGAGAGACTTGAAAGCATGAAACAACTCTACAGACACCTGGGAAGCGCAGGCTGAGAACAGAGCTGCCTGGCACTGAGTTGTGCATAATGGTCTCATGGAAGCAGACAAAAGAAGGGGAGAACTTGCAGTGGAGAAACGGAGACAACGGAAGATTGTAGCACCAAACGCACCCTCAACTGCACAACACATATGCACTGTGTGCAATAGGGCATGCAGATCCAGGAGTGGACTCTTAAGCCACATTAGAAGCCACAACAGAAGTCACACCTCCAGAGGCGCACAGATGGTCTCCTGAGATTGGACTGCCAAAGAGAAGAGTACAGTGGTAGCAGAACAATATACATAGATAGCTTTGTGTTATCATCATAGCAATGAAAGCTAATACCATTTTAACAAATAATTATAGAATTAAAAAGACATTGGATGCCAATCATCGGTCACAATATATTTCAGTCACAAATAATTACAGAATTACAGAGACCTAGGATGTCAGTTGTTGGCCATTTATTACTTTATCTGATGCTTTTTCAGGCTTTTTCAGGATGCTTCATCACAGTCCTGAAAAAAGTACCAGGTAAAGTAATAAATGGCCAACAACTGACATCCTATGTCTTTGTAATTCTATAATTATTGTGACTGAAATATTGTGCATATATTGTGACCAAAAGATTTCATGAATGTCTTCATTTTGGGATCGTCAGTCTACATATAGTGTTATCTCAGTGACACTTTAATTCAGCTAGCCTTTTTATCTACTGCCTGCCCCAGTTCTGGATTGTGGAAAATGAAAGCAACACCTTCCCAAGTGAGATGGACACTATCCTGGCTTAAAAGGCCAGATTTACAGAAATAAAGTCCAATTATCTATTTGGCTATATATCTCATTAGTTTTGGCAAGGAAAAATTAGTTTGGCAAGATCTGTTTGTTTCCCAATTACTTGCTCTGCCCACCGGTCTTCTCTGGCTAGAAAGAGGAGTAAAGAAGCCAGGTCTGAGACACCACTTATCAGCCACCTACAATACAATCCTTGACACACTGCCCAGAAAACTGAATATACATTCACATCAAGACTCAGCTGACTTCAATGACTCACATGATGGCAGAGAGAGCCAACAACCCACAGATCAACCTAATGACCATCTAGGCTGCTAACACCATTCACACCTGGCCTCCAGTGACCCTATGACCTACAGGATGACAGAGTGTCAAAGTCAAGTCAAAGTCAAAGTGAACTTTATTGTCAATCAGACCATGTAACAGAATTACACAGAGGATGGAAATTGCATTTCTCCAAACTCCAAATGTGCAGTATTAAAAAAAATGACACACAACTAAACATAAAAGTGCACACAGACATCAACAGATAAGCAAATTAACACAACATATAAACAGACAATGGGCATACAGTTCCCAGAATATTCACAGTGATCCAGAAATGTAGTCAAGTTTGAGGTAATGTAGTCCAGAATTGTAGTTTCAGAAATGTAGTTGTGGCAGCGGGGGCGTGGTCAAGCGCTGGTCTGTGACAGGAGGGCAGAGTCAGGGAAGGTAAGTGGCAGAATCACTACACCTGATGTCAATTAACCTGTGTTTGTGTGTGTCTTCCCAGTGACCACGCCCTATATAAGGAGGGAGAGCAGAGAGCAGAGGAGCTCTTCCCCGAACCAGATGCCGGTTGTGTGTGTGTCTGTGTTAAGTCACTAATGTTTCACTGAAAAGTGTGGCAGTAAAAGCCGTATTTTGCAAACCTGATCTCTGTCCTGCCGTCCTCTGTGCTCCACCCTTCGTTAGAACTGTTACAGTGGTGCCGAAACCCGGGACTGGAGCACAGCAGCCTAACAGCCCCATGGAGTCCTCCCCGTTCGCCGAACTGGTCCACGCCCTCTCCACGGCCCAGCAAAGCCAGCACCAGGCGCTACTCACCCTCTGAAAGGAGCAAGAACAGCGGTTCGAGGCCCTGGTGTTGGCCCAACAAGAAGATTGACAGACGTTTTGGCACCTCCTCTCGTCAGCGGGGTTCACCAACGATCCCACCATGGGCCTATCCCCCCTCACTCTCACAAAGATGGGCCCACAGGACGACCCCGAGGCATTCATCATGCTCTTCGAGCAAGTCGTGGAGACCTCGGGGTGGCCGATGGAGCAGCGCGCGGCGCGTCTCCTCCCCCTGCTAACGGGAGAGGCACAGCTGGCCGTGCTACAGCTCCCCGCCAACTGCCGGCTGGCCTACGTGGACCTTCACTGGGCCATCTTCCAGCATGTGGGGCGCACCCCTGAACAGCAGCGTCAGCGCTTCCGCGCTTTGCGCTTGGAGGAAGTCGGCCGGCCGTTCGCGTTTGTCCAGCAACTCCGGGACGCCTGCTGGCGGTGGTTGAGGGCCAACAACCGTGACGCCGAGGGGATCATTGACCAGGTGGTGCTGGAGCAATTAATCGCACGCTTGCCAGCAGGAACAGCAGAGTGGGTCCAGTGCCACTGCCCGGCGTCACTGGATCAGGCAGTCGAGCTGGCGGAGGACCATATGGTGGCTGTCCCAGTGGCAGGACAGCAGACAGCCTCTTCTCTCCTCTCCTCTTCTCTCTCTCTCTCCCTCTCCTCCTGTGTCTCGTCCTCACCCCATTCCCCCACCGCGGAGGCGAGGGCCGGCGCCACCGGTGCCAGCCCGCCGCAACCGGGGTGCTCTCCCGTTTCTCCCTTCTGTGTCTGTCTCCACCCCCCCCCCCAGGTGAGTGAGCCCCAGAACACCGGTGCGGAGAAGAAGCCCGGGCCGGTTTGCTGGCGCTGCGGGGAGCCGGGCCACCTCCAACAACAGTGCACGGTCATGGAGGTGGGCGCAGTGGTTCAGATCCCCGACGCGCCAGGAGCCGCCCTCGATCGGGCCGGAGCATATCGCATACCGCTGAGTATTCAAGGGGATACATATCAGGTGTTGGTGGATTCTGGTTGTAATCAGACCTCAATTCACCAAAGCCTGGTGCAAAACGAGGCATTGGGGGGAGCACAGGGGGTGAAAATGTTGTGTGTGCATGGGGACGTTCACAGCTACCCTTTGGTGTCGGTCCACATTTTTTTCCGAGGGGAAAAATTTATAGTGAAGGCGGCAGTTAATCCTCGCCTTACCCACTCTTTAATTTTGGGGACGGATTGGCTGGGATTTCGGGATTTAATGACACACTTAGTAAAGAGTGGGTCCTGCCATTTAACAGGGGGAGTTCCCGGTATCGCTTTGGCGGGAGCAGCTGTCACAGAGCCGTCTACGTCATCTCCACGTCAGAGTGAGGAGCCGCCGGCCCCTCCTCTCTCTGTTGGGGAATCCCTCATGGATTTCCCATTAGAACAGTCGCGAGACGAGACTCTGCGGCATGCGTTTGACCAAGTGAGAGTAATCGATGGTCAAACGCTCCAGCCAAACGCCACCCCGTCCTTCCCCTACTTCGCGATTATGAAGGATAGGTTATACCGAGTGACGCAGGACACTCAAACTAAAGAGCGAGTCATGCAGCTTTTAATTCCAAAGAGCCGCTGGGAATTGGTATTCCAGGTGGCTCACTTTAATCCCATGGCTGGACACCTAGGGCAGGATAAGACACTAGCCCGAATAATGGCCCAATTCTATTGGCCGGGGATTCGCAGCGATGTCCGTAGGTGGTCTACGGCGTGCCGCGAATGCCAGTTAGTAAATCCAGCGGCCATTCCAAAAGCACCTTTGCGCCCTCTACCGTTAATCGAGACCCTGTTCGAAAGAATTGGGATGGATCTCATTGGGCCATTAGATCGGTCAACACGAGGGTACTGCTTTATATTAGTTCTGGTGGACTATGCAACGCGATACCCGGAAGCCATGCCTCTGCGCAATATCTCAGCATGCAGTATTGCGGAGGCACTCTTCCGTGTCATCTCCCGCATTGGAATCCCGAAAGAGATTCTGACTGATCAAGGCACCTCGTTTATGTCACGAACACTGAACGAACTGTATGGGTTATTGGGTATTAAGCCGATCCGCACCAGCGTGTATCACCCACAAATGGACGATTTAGTTGAACGGTTCAACCGCACCCTCAAGAATATAATTAAAAAATTCATAAGTGAAGACGCATGTAATTGGGATAAGTGGCTCGAGCCCTTGCTGTTTTCAGTGCGAGAGGTCCCCCAAGCCTCCACGGGGTTCTACCCATTCAAATTATTATATGGGCGTAAGCTGCGCGGCATTCTAGATGTGCTGTGGGAAAATTGGGAGGAGGGACCTTCACAAAGCAAAAACGAAATTCAATACGTTATGGACCTGCGCGCAAAACTCCACACCCTCACCCACCTAACCCAGGAGAATTTGCGGCAGGCCCAAGAACGGCAAACCCGCCTGTACAACAAGGGTACGCGCCTTAGAGAGTTCGCACCGGGAGATAAAGTACTCGTACTGTTGCCCACATCGAGCTCCAAATTAGTCGCCAAGTGGCAAGGACCCTTTGAGGTCACACGGCGAGTCGAGGACGTCGACTATGAGGTGAGGCGAATGGACAGGGGTGGGGCACTACAGATTTACCACCTCAATCTGCTTAAACTCTGGAATGAGGAGGTCCCCGTGGCGTTGGTGTCGGTAGTTCCGGAGAAGGCGGAGCTGGGGTCGGAGGTTCAAAAAGGGGCATTAGCATCACGTACCCCTCCGGTCCCCTGTGGAGACCACCTCTCCCCAACCCAACTCGCAGAGGTCGCCCAGTTGCAGACCGAGTTTTCGGATGTGTTCTCGCCCCTGCCCGGTCGTACTGACCTCATAGAGCACCACATAGAGACGCCCCCGGGGGTGGTAGTGCGTAGCCGCCCTTACAGGCTACCCAAACACAAGAAAAAAGTGGTTCGGGAAGAACCCGAGGCCATGCTCGAAATGGGCATCATCGAGGAGTCCCACAGTGACTGGAGCAGCCCAGTGGTCTTGGTACCCAAGGCCGACGGGTCAGTCCGGTTCTGTGTGGACTATAGAAAAGTCAACGCGGTGTCTAAATTCGACACATACCCAATGCCTCGTATTGATGAGTTGCTTGATCGACTAGGCACGGCTCACTTTTATTCGACACTGGATTTAATGAAGGGATACTGGCAGATCCCCTTGACTCCACTATCCTGAGAAAAAACGGCCTTTTCCACACCGTTCGGTTTACACCAATTCGTCACACTTCCGTTTGGGCTGTTTGGGGCGCCTGCTACGTTTCAGCGGCTGATGGACAGGGTCCTCCGCCCCCACGCCACCTATGCGGCCGCCTACCTTGATGACATTATCATCTATAGTAATGACTGGCCGAGGCATCTCGAACATCTGAGGGCCGTCCTTAGGTCGCTGAGGCAAGCGGGTCTCACAGCCAACCCGAAGACATGTGCGATTGGGAGGGTGGAAGTATGGTATCTGGGGTTCCACTTGGGCAATGGGCAGGTGCGTCCCCAAATTAACAAGACAGCAGCAATTGCAGCCTGCCCGAGGCCCAAGACCAAAAAGGGGGTGAGACAGTTCCTGGGGCTGGCTGGCTATTATCGGAGGTTTATACCTAATTATTCGGACGTCACCAGCCCGCTGACTGATCTCACTAAAAAGGGGGCACCAGATCCGGTCCAGTGGACAAAGCAATGCCAGCAGGCTTTTTCTGAGGTAAAGGCCGCACTGTGTGGGGGGCCACTTTTACACTCCCCTGACTTTTCTCTCTCCTTTATATTACAGACCGATGCGTCGGACAGAGGGCTGGGGGCGGTTTTGTCCCAGGAGGTGGAGGGGGAGGACTGCCCAGTCCTATACATCGATAGGAAGCTGTCGGTGCGTGAGGGGCGCTACAGCACCATAGAAAAAGAATGTCTAGCAATCAAGTGGGCAGTCCTCGCCTGTCCGTTACTACCTGCTGGGGTGCCCTTTCACCCTCTGTTCAGACCACGTGCCCCTCCAGTGGCTCCACCGCATGAAGGATGCCAACCTGCGGATCACCCATTGGTATCTGGCACTCCAACCCTTTAATTTCAAGGTGGTCCACAGGCCGGGGGCACAGATGGTCGTGGCGGACTTCCTCTCCCGTCAAGGGGGGGGGGGGGAATCGGCTGCAGGCCGGATGGCTGCCCGGCCTGAGTCGGGTGGTGGGGGTATGTGGCAGTGGGGGCGTGGTCAAGTGCCGGTCTGTGACAGGAGGGCGGAGTCAGGGAAGGTAAGTGGCAGAATCACTACACCTGATGTCAATTAACCTGTGTTTGTGTGTGTCTTCCCAATGATCGCGCCCTGTATAAGAAGGGAGAGCAGAGAGCAGAGGAGCTCTTCCCTGAACCAGATGCCGGTTGTGTGTGTGTCTGTGTTAAGTCACTAATGTTTCACTGAAAAGTGTGGCAATAAAAGCCGTATTTTGCAAACCTGATCTCTGTCCTGCCATCCTCTGTGCTCCACCTTTCATTAGAACTGTTACAGTAGTCCAGAAATGTAGTCAAATTTGAGGTAATGTAGTCCAGAATTGTAGTTCCAGAAATGTAGTCCAGAAATGTAAAGTTTGAAGTATGTTACTGGGGTGCATTAGTACAAGGGTACAATAATACAAGGTGCAGTATGGTAAAGTGCAAAGTGCAGAATAGCAGCATGGAGATAAATAAGTATTGTAAACTTGTATGTTCTTGTGCAAAAAAGAATATTGGCATATGTACATATAAAGAGCATTGTATAGACATTGAGTTTACTGTTTTGACAGTTTGCTGGTCTTGTGTGTGTGTGTGTGGGGGGGGGGTTATGTTCTTGGAGTTTTCATGAGCGAGTTGAGCAGTCTGATGACCTGTGGGAAAAAGCTATTGCTGAGTCTGGTAGTCCTGCAACACATGCTGCTCTAGCACTTGCCAGATGGTAGGAGGGTAAACAGTTCGTGTGCAGGGTGGGTGGGGTCTTTGATGATGTTGATGGCTCTTTTGCGGCAGCGGGATGAGTATAGGTCCTGGATGAATGGTTGGGCTGATCTGGTGATCTCCTCTGCTGTCCTCACCACCCTCTGTAGGGCCTTCTGGTCAGCAACAGGGCAGCTGCCATACCAGACTGAGAGACTGCTGGTGAGGATGCTCTCAATGGCACCCCTGTAGAAGGTGGTGAGTGCAGAAGGGGGGAGGTCAGCTCTCCTCATCCTGCGTAGGAAGTGGAGGCATTGCTGTGCTTTCTTGACAAGGGAGGTGGTGTTAGTTGTCCATGTCAGGTCATCTGTGATGTGCACCCCCAGGAACTTGGTGCTTTTCACTGATTCCACAGCACTGCCATTGATGGTGAGGGGTGTGTGTGACATGTGATTTTTCCTGAAGTCCACAGTTATTTCCTTTGTTTTATTGACATTGAGGTGTAGATTGTTGATGTCACACCAGTTAATGAGTTGGTGTACCTCCTCTCTGTAGGCTGAGTCATTGTTGTTGCTGATGAGGCCCACCACTGTTGTGTCATCTGCAAACTTGATGATGTGGTTCGAGTTGTGTCTGGCACAACAGTCATGGGTCATCAGTGTGAACAGCAGAGGACTCAGCACACATCCCTGGGGGACCCCAGTGTTCATGATGGTGGTCTCTGAGGAGTTTTTGCCAACTCTTACTGTCTGTGGTCTGTTGGTGAGAAAGTCCAGTAGCCAGTTGCATAGCGGGGTGCTGATGCCTATAGCACTGAGTTTATTCACCAGGTGTTGTGGGATGACTGTGTTGAAGGCGGAGCTGAAGTCGATGAACAGCATCCGCACGTAACTGTTTTTGTTTTCCAGATGAGCCAGGCTGATGTGAAGTGCTGTTGCTATGGCGTCATCAGTGGAGCGTTTGGGACGGTATGCAAACTGGAATGGGTCAAATGTGGTGGGTAGGCTGGATGTTATATGGGCCTTGACTAGCCTTTCAAAGCACTTCATCATGATGGGAGTGAGTGCTATGGGCCGGTAGTTGTTCAGTGTTGTGGCTGGGAATTTCTTGGGTAGCAGTATGATGGTGGTGGCTTTGAAACATGCTGGTAAGATGGCTTGGCTCAGAGAGGTGTTGAAGATATCTGTGAGAACATCTGTAAGTGAGTCAGCACAGTCTCTAAGCACATGCCCAGGTATATTGTCAGGACCAGCAGCTTTCCTGGGGTTCACCTTTTGAAGGGTCCTCCGCACATCAGCAGGGTCCAGGTGAAGTGTTACATTGTCTGAGCAGTGAGGGGCTTTTGTTGGCGTGGTGGTGTTGTTTTCTTCAAACCGGCTGAAGAAGGTGTTAAGTGAGTTTAGGAAGTCTGTGCTATCCTCACACGGTGGGGGTATTGGCCTGCAATCGGCTACTGACTGGATGCCTTGCCATAGGCGTCTGGGGTCTTTTGTGTCAGTGAAGTGTGAT
Organism: Neoarius graeffei; assembly: GCF_027579695.1. NCBI lineage: Eukaryota > Metazoa > Chordata > Actinopteri > Siluriformes > Ariidae > Neoarius > Neoarius graeffei. The sequence continues at coordinate 104,702,512 of NC_083570.1, forward strand.
TGGATTTTCTGTCCATAGGCACGCTTGGCTGCTCTCATGCCCTGGTTCAAGTTGGCCCTAGCAGTTCTAAGAGCTACTTTGTCCCCGGACTTGAAAGCAGTATTCTGTGCTCTCAGGAGCTCACATACCTCCCTGGTGAACCAGGGTTTTTTGTTGGCCCTTGTGGTGATGTGTTTGATGATGGTCACATCTTCCATGCATTTGGATATGTATCCCGTCACAGACTCAGTGTATTCTGTTATGCTGACATGCTGGTTGGTAGTGGCAGCCTCCCGAAAAACATTCCAGTCTGTGCAGTCAAAACAGTCCTGAAGAGCTGAGGTAGCCCCCTCTGGCCATGTTCTGATCTGTTTCACAGATGGCTTGTTCCTGGTTAGCAATGGTCTGTAAGCTGGAATTAGCATAACAGAGAGATGGTCCGAGTTTCCCAGGTGGGGGTGGGGAACAGCTCTGAATGCCTGTTTAATGTTTGTGTACACAAACATTAAACAGGCATTCAGAGCTGTTCCCCACCCCCACCTGGGAAACTTGGACCATCTCTCTGTTATGCTAATGTGACCCATGTGACCTCAACAACTCCCTTTAGGTGTGCTTTTGGTTCACTAGAGGATAAATACCTGGAACTTCCCACTAGTCAGGCTACATCCACACGACAACGGCAACGAGATGTTATTTAAAAATATATCGCGTCCAAATGGGCAACAATCAGTAAAATATCAGGTCCATATGGCAACGCAGCGCTTGCTGAAAACGATGCAATACACATGCCACACCTCTAGGGGTGCTGTAAGACGGTCCCTTCGGAGACACCAGAACAACCCATACGAAAAAGAACAGTAAAGAACTTATAAGAGTTTACCACTGTCTTAGTAGTAAATCCTTATAAATATAAGGATAAATCCTTATAAGGATTTATAAATAAATATATATGCCATGTATGATTTACTCCTGAAAGTGGCCCATTTTGCATTTTCCTCATACAATTTTTTTATGAAAATCTAGTATGTATGAAGTGAACATTGTGCATGGTTTTTACAGATAATGTGTATGATGAATTACACCGTCTTTGTATGCTTCACGTAATGTTTGTAGTTTTAAATTATATTTTACAGTTTAAAATGTATATGCCTTTTATATGTAAATCCACATATGTTTGTGTTGTGTTGATAAATCCTTATAAGAATTTATCCTTATATTTATAAGGATTTACTACTAAGACAGTGGTAAACTCTTATAAGTTCTTTACTGTTCTTTTTCGTATGGGAATAGAAGAAGTAAGGACGCATGCGCATAAACTATTATGCGCGAGACTTCATATTAGCCACAAAATCAGGAAAATCTGTTCATAAAATTACATTATAATGACCAAATACAATGAAAAGTATTTTTCCAGTCTCACCTGTGAAAGGTAATCCCATGTGATCTCGTTTGGACGGTAAACCTGTTGGTACAGTTAAATGCAGCTAATCTTTATTCTCCGCTTTGACCTTTCCAATATGGCGGCGAGGATGACGTATGATTCTACGCGGAAGGCGGCGTCTTTAATGGTCCGGAATAAATTGAATACTACACGTTGATGGATTAATTTGTTGTTTCTCACCTGTGAAAGGTAATCCCATGTGATCTCGTTTGGATGGTAAACCTGTTGGTACAGTTAAACGCAGCTAATCTTTATTCTCCGCTTTGACCTTTCCAATATGGCGGCGAGGATGACGTACGCGGAAGGCGGCATCTTTAATGGTCCGGAATAAATTGAATGATACACGTTGATGGATTAATTTGCTTTTCTACGCCCTTTTTTGAGGAATGTATTGTAGGACTTAAACCATCATCTGAAGAGGTGAGATCGCTCCTTTTTTTCCCTTATTTTTGCTGGTGGGATTGACTCTGCCCTAAGGGCAGAGTCTCTCTCTCTCTCTCTCTCTCTCTCTCACTTTGCACCATTACACAATAAATATTCACAGTGAAAATATTTTGTAAGTGCGTTTCATGAACCAAGTTATAGGATTTGTTGACAACTCGCATCGCATCGCAATGAGATCATTGGCACTACTGGTGTTAAGAATCAGACCATTTCATAAATGAATATTTTGCTGTAGAGCTGCAGTGTTTGTACAATTGGATGTTTTTGCTTCACTATTACTATCACTATTCTGCTTCTTGCATTACTACTGTGAACTAACACTGAACATAATAATAATAATATCCAAGCTCGTGTTTCACTCTCACTAGTGCTCTGTAAGGCTTTTTCTTGGTGATATTCGTTACACTTCTACCCGGCGTGAAGCACTCACAGTCATGTGGTTGTGACATCATCATAAACAAATCCGTTCTACTCATCCAGACGACTTCACAACGGCAACGTTGCCAGATCTTTCCACTCTGGAAGCTGTTCTCAAAAAGATTGCGTTTTGGGCACCCAAAACGCCGGTGCCGTGTGGACGCCAGGCCTAAACGATAAGCAATTGTATCGGAGTCACCTGAATCCGTTGCCGTGTGGACAGGGCCTCAGACAGAACTGAAGAAGCCTTTCGGATGAGAGGTGAAATGTCTTCAAGAATTTCAAGCAAGTCCAGTTGCCTTCTTTAGCACCTATGGTTTATGATGACCTGGATGACTGAGAACCTTCACAGACATACCCTCCCAGGTTTGGAGTGGAATCAGTCACTATTAGGACTTTTCCCCTTTTAATCGAAAACTAACATCCAAAATATCCTTTTCAGAATCACTTTTCATTTTCCACAATCATAATATTCAGTATGTTGGACTTTGTAAAATGGTGTGACTTTAGTATTGAAGTGATGGTGGAGCTCATTCATGAAACCAGTTGTGAATATAATATGCCAAGAATATGCAAAATTCATTCAGAACACTGTTAAGAATTTAAAATCTAAAATAGGTTTATTTTGTTCAGCACTTAATTCTTGAGTGTACATGTGACAAAAATAAAGACTTCTTCTTCATCACTGCATAATTCCATGTATTTCAAAGTGGTAATGTCTTCATTATTATTCGAAAATGTTCAAACTTTTGCATTAGAGAAAACTTTAAAGGTTATTAATTTAAAGTGTGTGTGTGTGTGTGTGTGTGTGTGTGTGTGTTTACAGATTTGCACTTTAGCTGTATCTGTTGTGACCATCATATTAGGACTGGGTCTAGGGCTTGGACTTCAGCTGCAAAAGTGCAAGAACAAGTGTAAGTCTTCTTTGTATTTTTGACATAACTTTAGGAAATAATTTTCTTTGTATTCCAGCTTTGGAAAGGAATAAAGGGCCATGTGCAGGCTCAGCAATTGAGAGTGCAGCTTCTTTCTCAATGCCACAATATCAGCAGTTTGTCAATATTGTGTGAAATAATTCCAAAATTATTAGTTTAACAACAACAACAACAACAACAACGGCATTTGCAAAAGTGATTTTTGTTGTTGTTGCTATTATGGTTACAGTTCAACAATATCAAAAGCAGTGATTCTGATCAGATTTTTTAAAATAATAATAACAACAACAACAATAATAATAATATGCTAACTATGTTCTAGGGGCTAGCATGTTATTACTACATGGTGGTGTAGTGGTTAGCACTGTCGCCTCACACCACGAAGGTCCTGGGTTTGAGCCCAGTGGCCAACAAGGGCCTTTCTGTGTGGAATTTGCATGTTCTCCCTGTGTCTGCATAGGTTTCCTCTGGGTGCTCCAGTTTCCCCCCAAAACATGCAGGTTAGGTTAATTGGTGGCTCTAAATTGACTGTAGGTGTGAATGCGAGTGCAAATGGTTGTTTGTGTCTGTGTCAGCCCTGTGATAACCTGGCCAGAGTGTACCCCGCCTCTTGCTCATAGTCAGCTGGGATAGGCTCCAGCTTATGTGTGACCCTGTAGAACAGGATAAGTGGCTACAGATAAAGGATGGATAGCCATGTTCTATAAACTCCAACAGAATGAGAAAACAGAGAGAAAAGTAGTGAATGGATTTTAATGACATTTAGAAGAAAGGTGATCCATGGGTCAAGAAACAATTGATTAGATTTTGATGCAAATCCAGATATGTATGTAGCTTGAGGATTTCTCTGATTGCTCTCAACATAACTCAAAAATTAGTGTATGGATTTTGATGAAATTTGCTGTACAGCTTTAGTATTATCCTAGGTTCAAGTGATTTGATTTTGATGTTAATATGTGGCTTGGCGGAGGTATGCACTCTACTGAGTGCCCTTCTAGTTTATGCTGCATCTGTTATATAATGAGTTATGCATTAAACATTAAAACTAACTATAAACATAAAAATTAGATTAAAATATGACATAACATTTGATTTTAATGAATAAAAGTATGTAATCATTGGCAAGTTGTTTTGGTATAAGAGAAATAAAACATTTTGAGAAAGTTCTGTTATAGAAAAACAATCAAAACCTAATAGGTCAGATCAAACCACTCCATCATTATTTAGTAACACTTTACGATTACTGTTCAACAACTCAACACAACTGCAGGAACATCACAGGAAAAATAGAGTAATTCTCCATTAATAGTTATTCAAAAAATTTAAAACTGGTTAAACTTAGAAACAAATGTCCATCTGCTGCCTTAAAAATGTGAGTAAACTCAACTGGAAGATAAGTTTTGTGTTGAAACAAAAGTTAAGTTATACAAGTTATTTCACTAAAGATCACTTGTTGTTTCAAGTTGATACTCTGAGTGAAAACAACTTACTATGTTACATTATCCATTCAAGAAAGCTTACTTTATCTTGTCAAATAAACATAAATTTCCTCACAGTTTCCACTCACCCTTTCAAGTTAAGAAAACTTCAACTATATTCTGATCTATTGTATTTTAAATTAAGATGACTAATGTTTTTAAATTGTTTCTACTTGGATTTATTTATTTATTTATTTCTATTGATTAATAATGGCAAGTTTGCCAGTTTCCTTAAACCTCACACTGAATCATGGCAGCTTCACTGTTGGCTTCACCCCTCCTCCTCCTCCTCCTCCCTTTCCTCCTCCTCCGTCTTCCCCTTTTTCAACTTATAACTTACAGACATGAGTTAAATGAACATTAACAACCCAGACAAAACTCATAAGTCATCAAGACAGTGGATTACTTTAAGTTTAATTTTTGAAAACGTATAAACTCAAGTTCAGTATCCAAAACTTGTCTTGACAATTGGAGTTAAAGAGTAGAAATAAGTTTATATAAATGAATATGATTAGAATTTCTTTACAATGTAGTAAGTAAGTATATACTTGGACTTTTACTATTAAAAAAAATAGCCTCATTGAGGGGTGGCACGGTGGTGTAGTGGTTAGCGCTGTCGCCTCACAGCAAGAAGGTCTGGGTTCGAGCCCCATGGCTGACGAGGGCCTTTCTGTGTGGAGTTTGCATGTTCTCCCCGTGTCTGCGTGGGTTTCCTCCGGGTGCTCCGGTTTCCCCCACAGTCCAAAGACATGCAGGTTAGGTTAACTGGTGACTCTAAATTGACCGTAGATGTGAATGTGAGTGTGAATGGTTGTCTGTGTCTATGTGTCAGCCCTGTGATGACCTGGTGACTTGTCCAGGGTGTACCCCGCCTTTCGCCCGTAGTCAGCTGGGATAGGCTCCAGCTTGCCTGCGACCCTGTAGAACAGGATAAAGTGGCTAGAGATAATGAGATGAGATGAGCCTCATTGAGGCTGTAGCTCATACCAGCCAAGACACCCACAAAATCGTAAATATGACAGGTGGTGCCACCATCTTGACAATTTTTATGCATACCCACCTGGGGAAAATTGTATGAGAGTTTGCTTGAAATCTGATCAATCCTGTAGGAGGAGTAGCGATTTTTGTAAATTGTGGACAGACAACGATGATGGACAGATGACACATGATTGCATAAGCTCATCCAGATGAGCTAACTAGTCAGTGATTAAGTTTTACATTTCTCTTGCAGAACTATTAGTTAACTATGTCTCTTTTAACATAACTACTGATAAATTGCTGATCACATGACAATTTATTAGTAGCTAAGCCCTACCTTCCTTCTGAAGATCTACTACCTAATATACCTTACCCTATTCCCAGACCTCATTATCTAAAGTTTAAATGTATTATACCATTGGTCTCTTTAGAGTGCTCTTTTTTTTGTCAGCATTCTAATATTAATGTTGGTTCAGCTTATTATCATTATTTTATCAATATTTAGAATATAGCTTAGAAATGAATTTGTCTGCCCTGCATTGTATCATTATAAAGGCTCTAAGTTGTATGAATCACTTACAAAATTTTGTTTGCATGTATTTTAAATATATAGATATGAGTTTAAACAATAAAGTGAAACACTAAAGTGAAACATTACTAATGACTGAAGTGTGAATGTCATCACTTCATTATTTCACTAGCAGTAAACAGGCAAGGAAACAAACCAACCATACAAATGAACGGACAAAGTGCAAGTAAACAGAGAAAAATACAACTCCAACAGCTAACCCCAGGCTAGACAGTACACAGCCTGGATTGGTCAAGACCAATACATGATTACACAGTGGGCAGGGAAGCAGGAGAGAGATACAGCCTGATGAGGTGGGCCTTCAGTCTACGCTTGAAGATGGTCAGGCAATTGGCAGTTCTGACCTCAATGGGAAGGTCATTCCACCAATGGGGAACCAGAACAGACAGCAGTCTTGAGTGGGCTGGGCAGGAGTGGAGAGGAGGAGGGGCCAAGCGACCAGTAGTAACAGAGGCTGGCATGTAGGGGTGGATCAGACTCTGGAAGTATGCTGGTCCCAACCCCTTGACAGCCTGGTAAGCTAGCACTGATGTCTTAAATTTGATGCGGGCTACAATACGTAGCCAGTGCAGGTCAGCAAGCAGAGGGATGACATGGGAAGAATGAGGGAGGTTGTAGACCAGGCAAACTGTGGTGTTCTGGATGAGCTGCAGGGGTCTGATGGCAGATGCTAGAAGGCCAGCAAGGACAGAAATGCAGTAGTCCAACCAGGAAAGGATCAGTGCTTGGACCAGGAGCTGAGTAGAATAGGTTGTGAGGAAAGAGCCGATCCTTCAGATGTTGTAGAGGAGGAATCTATATATCCAGGTCACTGGAGCAATGTTTACTGAGGAGGAGAGTTTGTCATCGAACACGAACATGAACACTGGGTGAAGGTGACCTAGAGATTTCCCTCAGAGGGATGATGCCCAGGGGTAGAGAGGATGGAGTAGGAATGTACAACCCCGATCCCAAAAAAGTTGGTACAAAGTACAAATTGTAAATAAAAACGGAATGCAATAATTTACAAATCTCAAAAACTGATCTTGTATTCATAATAGAATATAGACAACATATTAAACGTCGAAAGTGAGACATTTTGAAATTTCATGCCAAATATTGGCTCATTTGAAATTTCATGACAGCATCACATCTCACAAAAGTTGGGACAGTGGCAATAAGAGGCTGGAAAAGTTAAAGGTACAAAAAAGGAACAGCTGGAGGACCAAATTGCAACTCATTAGGTCAATTGGCAATAGGTCATTAACATGACTGGGTATAAAAAGAGCATCTTGGAGTGGCAGCGGCTCTCAGAAGTAAAAATGGGAAGAGAATCACCAATCCCCCTAATTCTGCACCGACAAATAGTGGAGCAATATCAGAAAGGAGTCTGACAGTGTAAAATTGCAAAGAGTTTGAACATATCATCATCTACAGTGCATAATATCATCAAAAGATTCAGAGAATCTGGAAGAATCTCTGTGCATAAGGGTCAAGGCCGGAAAACCATACTGGGTGCCCGTGATCTTCGGGCCCTTAGACGGCACTGCATCACATACAGGCATGCTTCTGTATTGGAAATCACAAAATGGGCTCAGGAATATTTCCAGAGAAAATTATCTGTGAACACAATTCACCGTGCCATCCGCCGTTGCCAGCTAAAACTCTATAGTTCAAAGAAGAAGCCGCATCTAAACATGATCCAGAAGCGCAGACGTCTTCTCTGGGCCAAGGCTCATTTAAAATGGACTGTGGCAAAGTGGAAAATTGTTCTGTGGTCAGACGAATCAAAATTTGAAGTTCTTTATGGAAATCAGGGACGCCGTGTTATTCAGACTAAAGAGGAGAAGGACGACCCAAGCTGTTATCAGCGCTCAGTTCAGAAGCCTGCATCTCTGATGGTATGGGGTTGCATTAGTGCGTGTGGCATGGGCAGCTTACACATCTGGAAAGACACCATCAATGCTCAAAGGTATATCCAGGTTCTAGAGCAACATATCTCCCATCCAGACGACGTCTCTTTCAGGGAAGACCTTGCATTTTCCAACATGACAATGCCAAACCACATACTGCATCAATTACAGCATCATGGCTGCGTAGAAGAAGGGTCCGGATACTGAACTGGCCAGCCTGCAGTCCAAATCTTTCACCCATAGAAAACATTTGACGCATCATAAAACGGAAGATACAACAAAAAAGGCCTAAGACAGTTGAGCAACTAGAATCCTACATTAGACAAGAACGGGTTAACATTCCTATCCCTAAACTTGAGCAACTTGTCTCCTCAGTCCCCAGACATTTACAGACTGTTGTAAAGAGAAAGGGGGATGTCTCACAGTGGTAAACATGGCCTTGTCCCAACTTTTTTCAGATGTGTTATTGTCATGAAATTTAAAATCACCTAATTTTTCTCTTTAAATGATGCATTTTCTCACTTTAAACATTTGATATGTCATCTATGTTCTATTCTGAATAAAATATGGAATTTTGAAACTTCCACATCATTGCATTCCATTTTTATTTACAATTTGTACTTTGTCCCAACTTTTTTGGAATCAGGGTTGTAGATTACCTTTATCTTGCCTGGGTTGAACTTCAGATGATGGTTGTCCATCCAGCTCTGGATATCATGCAGGCAAGCAGAGATGCAAGCAGAGATCTGTGTGTCAGAAGGAGTCAAGTCAAGTTTATTTGTATAGCGCTTTTAACAATAAACATTGTCGCAAAGCAGCTTTACAGAATTTGAACAACTTAAATCATGAGCTAATTTTGTCCCTAATCTATCCCTAATGAGCAAGCCTGTGGCAACGGTGGCAAGGAAAAACTCCCTCAGATGACATGAGGAAGAAACCTCGAGAGGAACCAGACTCAAAAGGGAACCCATCCTCATTTGGGCAACAACAGACAACATGACTATAACATTAACAGTTTTAACATGAAGACAGTTTCGTTGATGTTGTAACTCTTCATTGATGGAAATTTGAGTGCAAAACTGTTCATGACAACTGCAGTCCTAAAGTTAGCAAGTCAACTGTAGTCCTCAGCCATAAAAGCATTACTGTAAGAGTCCAGAGCATCCTCCAGGTGTAACCCTCAACTGTCCTCATGGGGCTGTCCTCCACAGGAGTGATGCGATAAAACTCCAACCAGACACAGGGCACCAGGATGGATCAAGCAGGTCCGAGGGGCAGAAGAGGCCAGCATCTCAATCCCAGGACCAACATGTAACTCAGAGGGACAGATTGGGGGTGGGGGAGAGAGAGAAAACACAGGTTGTTAGGTATGCCCTAAAAATGACACAAGTATTAAGTCTGTGTGGTAGGCTTGCAGAGACGAGAGTCTTGACATCAGGCATAATACACAACAATGACATGTTAATATGGTTAAAAAATATCATGACCTGCTTTGGGTGGATGCTTGATTGGGTGATGGGAGCACACTCCTCAGCAATGATGGGATGCAGATGGGACCCTTAAGGCTGGCCAAGACAATTCAGTTGCATTTCACCGGGTCTGGGACATGCAACAGAATGTCTGACGGCCAATTCCCTGCAGGCTACGATAGCCAGTCGAGGTCTCCACCCTCTCCACCAAAAGATTTCCTGTTGACTCCATGTAACTCAGAGGGACAGATTTTTTTTGGGGGGGAGAGGGAAAGAAACACGGGTTGTTGTTAGGTATGCCCAATGTCACCTGAATAAGTAGGAACAGTATACATATTGCACTGAGTACAAGCAGGGACTCCGGCAACTAACTATGACAGCATAACTAAAAGGGGAGAGCCAGAAGGTAACACAGGCATGAGGGAGCCCCAGGACATAAAGCAGCCAGCCACTACGCCGTCAACAAACTCGAGTGAGCAAGCAAGTGGGGACTGACAGCATCCATACATCCCAGTTTACCAAAACACTCTATGTCTGAGGACCCTCCAGATCTACACCTTTACCTCATAAACACCATTAACAAAAGGCTTGACTAAACAGATATGTTTTCAGCCTAGACTTAAATGCTGAGATTGTGTCTGATTCCAAAACATTACTTGGAAGGCTGTTCCATAACTGTGGAGCTTTGTAAGAAAAGGCTCTGCCCCCTGATGTAGCCTTCAGTATATGAGGTACCAGCAGCACCTTTTGATCTAAGTAGGCGTGGCGGGTCATAGAGGACCAGAAGTTCACTCAGGTACTGTGGTGCGAGACCATTTAGTGCTTTAAAGGTCAATAGTAGTATTTTATAATCAATACGAAATTTGATTTGGAGCCAATGCAGTGTGGATGAGACAGGCGTGATGCGGTCATATTTTCTAGTTCTAGTAAGGGCTCTTGCTGCTGCATTTTGAACTAACTGGAGCTTGTTTATGCACTTATTGGAACATCCAGACAGTAAGGCATTACAATAATCCAACCTGGAGGTAACAAAAGCATGACCTAGTTTTTCCGCATCATGTAGTAACATTAAATTTCTTATCTTAGCAATATTTCTGAGATGAAAGAAAGCTATCCGGGTAATGTTATCAATGTGAGTTTCGAATGAAAGACTGGGGTCAATAATCACTCCGAGGTCTTTTACTGCTGCACGTGAAGAAACAGAAAGGCCATCCAGAGTCACTGTGTAATCAGAAAACTTACTTCTAGCTGTATGTGGTCCTAGTACAAGTACTTCAGTCTTGTCAGAGTTAAGCAGAAGGAAATTAATAAGCATCCAGTGTCTAATGTCCTTAACACATTCCTCAATTCTATTAAGCTGGTGTCTCTCATCAGGTTTTGCAGAAACATACAACTGTGTGTCATCAGCATAACAGTGGAAACTAATACAATGTTTACAAATAATATCACCTCGAGGTAACATATATAGAGAAAAAAGCAGTGGACCCAAGACAGAACCTTGTGGAACACTAAACTTTACCTCAGTATGTCTAGAAATATCACCATTTATATCAACATACTGATAACGATCAGTTAAATAAGAGCTGTGCCAGGAGAGGGCCATTCCCTTAACTCCCACAACATTTTCTAGTCTATCCAGAAGAATGGAATGATCAATGGTATCAAATGCTGCACTAAGGTCAAGCAACACAAGTAGCGAGACACAGCCCTGATCAGACGCCAACAGTAGGTCGTTTACTACTTTAACCAGAGCTGTTTCTGTGCTGTGATTAGGTTTAAATCCTGACTGATCCATTTCATGGATGTTATTCCTATGTAAATATGAGCATAACTGTTGTGCCACAGCTTTTTCAAGGATCTTGGAGATAAAGGGGAGGTTTGATATTGGCCTATAATTGGACAGCTGACAGGGATCAAGGTCAGGTTTTTTAATCAGGGGTTTGATAACTGTTAGTTTAAAGGATTTGGGTACATAGCCCATCGTAAGAGAAGAATTTATTATTTTTAGAAGCGGTTCAATTACTTCAGGTATTATCTGTTTGAATAAATGTGTAGGTAAGGGATCTAGTACGCAAGTTGAGACTTTTGATGCCGAGATTAATGAAAGTAATTCAGTTTCTTTAAGGGGAATAAAACATTCTAACTGATGATCTGATAGAGTTATATAGTTAACTACAAGGTCACTTTCATTGTCTGACCTTAAAGGGCTGATGACACGAACATGACTCTATGCAATTTCTTAAATAAACTATACAACATGGCAAACATGTTAGATTTCTGTTATAATTACGTGAAAAGAAGCTGTTGTTACGCAAATATCCAACTTTTAATTGCACAGCGCAAGAAAACTGGGTCCGTGGCTGGCGGCCATGTTGTGATGTCAGCGGGAGAACACGCTGCGGTTCACTGGCTGTTCTACTCTGGTTCTACTCAATGGAAATGGCGCATAAAAACACCGGTGAACTCTCTAGTGCTAGCTCTTCCTCTTCTGCGATTCTAGAATTGTGTTGATCTCTTCCGAATAGAATCTATGATAGCCTACTCTCTTTACCCTTTGCCTCTCGTTGCTAGGCAGCAGTTACATGAAAGCCACAAGCTTTCACAAGCAAATACATGACTGATATCTCGCTGACTTTATGATTACATTTATGATTATCATGTAGAATCTATAGCTCTACGTACCTTTATCTTATGTCGTTTCACAACACATGTTCTGACAGGAGGACTGTCTTTGGATCCAGCATAGCTATGAGTAGACCCCCTCCGGAATACTGGCAGTGTTGCCAGATTGGGAGGAATCACGCCCAGTTGGGCGGTTTCAAGTGCATTTTGGTGGGTTTTGAACATATTTTGGGCTGGAAAACTTCAGTAGTATCTGGCAACAGATTCTGCTGACGTTTTCCAGCCCAAAATATGTTCAAAACCCACCAAAATGCACTTGAAACCGCTCAACTGGGCGGGAAACCTCCCAATCTGGCAACACTGTGTAGGCACTGCTGATGGTAGTAACACACGTTTGTGCTGAACTGAACACCCAAGAGATTCTTTTAAGCTGGGAAGGGTGTCAAAACAATCCAAATCTAAGTGTTCAGAGCACAGGACGGATGTTGGTGAGGGCTCCCACTTGTCACGAGTGCGCCTGACTTGCTTCACCCACTTCGCATGCAGCTCGGGATCTCTGGGGAACTTGAATAAACTTACCCCATCCTTGTAGGTTTTGGAGCAAAAGCCGGCAACACAACGCGAAGGCATAATAACTAATATATATATATATATATATATATATATATATATATATATATATATATATATATATATATATATATATATATAATGTATAATGACAAACTGAACACCTGCCGCATCAACAACAAACTGGTAAGTTAGGAGGAAGGTTCTTTCGCTGACGTCATACAGCTCCTCCTCCTCTTTCGTCTCCTGGGTGCTGCAGCCCTGTCAAATTTGCCCAAATAGCCCCGTTTTTTATCATAACTTGTAAAATTGGCGCCTTCGTGAATTAATATATGGATCATTGGGAATTACTTTTTATGTTATAAAACATCGCCAAAGATGTAAAAAACGTGTCATCAGCACTTTAAATTAGTAGTTTGAATTTTTTGTCGGATATTCTCAATTTTGTCATTAAAAAAATTCATGAAATTGTTACTATTATATACTGCAGGTGTGCATGTGTCTATAGTGGACTTATTCCTGGTTAATTTTGCTACAGTATTAAATAGGAATCTAGGATTATTTTTGTTATCTTCTATTAGGGAGGAGAGATATGTTGAGCTCGCAGCACTAAGAGCTTTTCTATACTTCAGGAAGCTCTCCTTCCACGCTAATTTGAACACTACCAATTTTGTTTGACGCCATTTATGTTCCAATTTTCGAGTGGTCTATTTTAATGTGTGAGTGTCATCATTATACCAGGGTGCTAATTTTTTGTCTCTGACCATTTTCCTTTTTAGAGGGGCTACATTATCTAAGGTATGGTGGAATGTTGACTCTAAGCATTCAGTTGCCTGATCAAGTTCTGCAGGGGCTGACAGTGACCCAATAAAAGTTGATAACTCTGGGAGATCATTTATAAAGCTCTGTGCAGTAGTTGACGTGAATGTACGTTTAATACAGTAGCGTGGTGAGGTGCATATATTATTACTCATACATAGTTTGAATGAGATGAGATAATGATCTGAGATAACTTCAGACTGTGGAAGTATGACTATATTGTCTACGTTTAACCTGAATGTTAGTATTAGGTCAAGGTTGTGACCACCATTATGGGTTGGTCCTATGACATTCTAATTAATCCCTACTGAATCTAAAATGGACACAAAACGCTGTTTTTAAAGGGTCTTCTGGGTTATCGAAGTGAATATTAAAATCTCCGACAGCTAAAGCTTTGTCTAAGGAAATAACCAGATCTGAGATAAAATCTGCAAATTCAGAAAGAAACTCAGAATATGGCCCCGGGGGCCTGTAAATAATAAGCAATGGAATTAACTGGGTAGACTTATTTTTCGAGGCTACATACATTATATGCGTATGAAGAACTTCAAATGTATTAAATTTATAACCAGGTTTTTGTGCTACACCTAGATAATCATTATAAATAACCACAATGCCTCCTCCTCTGCCAGTATGATGAGGCTGGTGTATATAACTGTATCCAGGAGGACGCGCTTCATTTAATGTTATATATTCATTTGGCTTAATCCATGTTTCAGTTAAACAAGGTACATTAAACTCCTGATCAGTAATGAGTTCATTAACCATTAGTGCTTTAGATGTAAGAGATCTAATATTTAATAGTCCCACCTTTAGATCAAAGGTGCTAGCAGCAGCTGTACAGTCAGTATGATCTAATTTTATATTGATTAGGTTACTGGAGCAAACTCTCTGAAAATTTCTACCTTTTTGTTGAGCTTGGGGAACAGACACAGTCTCGATGTAGTGGACCCTGAGTGACGACTCTGTGCAGCTTGCAGACAATCGGTTTAGCCTGTTCGTCTGATCCCTGGCCTTGGCTCTGGATTGTCAGAAATTAACTAGGCCTGTTCTGAGACTATGACCTATGCTGCAGGAAATGAAAGCAGCACCTTCCCGAGTGGGATGGATACCTTCCTGCCCTAACAGGCCAGCAGTGCCCTCAAAATTAGCCCAATTTTCTATAAAGCCCACACTGTTTTCAGAGCACCACCTGGACAGCCAGCAGTTCAGCGACCATAACATGCTGTAAGCTACATCGCCACGCTGCATTGGGATGGGGCCAGAGCATACTACAGCATCGGACATCACCTTCGCTAATTTAAACACCTCTACAAAGTTACTCTTAGTAACCTCAGACTGATGAAGGTGGATATCATTAGCTCCTGCATGGATAACTATCTTTGAGAACCTGTGCTTGCCTAGGACCCTAAGATTACCTGCTATGTCCAGCACCCTGGCTCCCGGTATACACCTGACTAAAGCTGCTGGTGCCCCGAAAGGCTGAGCTAATTTCACGTGCCGTATGATAGAGTCCCCTATAACCAGAGCTCTTTCAGGTTTCTCAGCGGGTGCATCACTAAGGAGAGCAAACCTGTTCGACACGTGATGCGGAGAGGAATGGTGCTCCCGTGAGAGAGCCTCAGCAGTAGCTTTGGCTCTATGCTTATGCTGCCAAGCCGTCACCCATTCACCCCACTGTAAGGGCTCTAATGCCGGAGTTGGGGGATTACTAACTCCACCTAGGGCATCCAGACTTTCCCCTACAGAAACTACACTGTTCTCACGCTCACAAATCTTCTCTAAAGCCTGGACACGCGCTTCTAGCACTGTAATTTTCTCCGTCAGAGAGCTAACTAATCTGCAGTTATCACAAATAAAGCTAATAAAGCTATCGCTAGCGACGGAGGAAGAATGACTAAACATCCTGCACTCAGCACACTGAACAGGCTGAAGGTGTGCCATTATGAAAAGATTCACGTACCTTAATCGAAGATCTGTTGATATTAAAGCAGATCCGATGTGGATGGCCTCCGCTTGTGGTCTTTACACAGGAGGAGAGAAAAAGAAAGCTTCCGGTCTCGGCATTCTTCCGAAAAAAGAGAGAGAGAGAAAAAAATGGAAAAAGGAAAGTGAAAGTGAAAAGTACAAAAAGGAAAGCGACAGTACAATAAAAATGAAGAGGATGCTGGAAAATTATTTGTAGAAAAAAGTTAAAAAAGATTAGCACTCGTGGGAAAAAAGGACTCTGCGCAAACAACTCAGGAACCAGGAAGTGCGTAGCCAACCAGGAACTGCTCCTGGTTGGCTACGCACCAGGAGGAAAAGAGAGATACAGAGAAACAGTTGGGTGTCATCAGCATAGCAGTGGTAGGATAGACCACGAGCAGAGATAACTGGGCCAAGAGACTGAGTGTAGAGGGAGGAGAGAAGCAAACATGTGTTTTAGTTGTTAAAAGGAATAAAAATAAATGTTAATGAAAATCTATACACTTTTTCTTGCTTATCTGCTGCATAGTTACCTATAAGTTGTTGAACAGTATTGTAAAGTGTTATCGGTTATTTTCATATAACAGCAAGCATGTTGATGATACAGTGATCTGTCATATTACACATCTTTTGCACACATTTTAGTACTGTTACTGGACTAGTAGTGCTCTGTCTCTCTCTCTCTCTCTTTCTCTCTCTCTCTCAGTGCCAGATTCATGTCATAACCGCTGTTATGAGCCATATGATTATGAGTCTCCAGGTTGTCGATGTGATGAGCAGTGTGTGACCAGTAATACCTGTTGTTATGATTTTATGGATATCTGCCACCAGCCAGGTAAGTCATGACCACCAGTTGACTCCAAGAACACAACTTGTTCTTGGTTGTGTTTCCTTTCCAGGGTTAGCTCAGAATTTGACTAGGAGAAAAAAATGGCAGATACCACAGGGAATTCCAGTATACAACCCTTCAAAAAAATCTGCAACTACATGCAACATACAATAATAGTCTCACTGATTCATAGATATTATTAATATTAATTAAATGTCAGACATCCTTACTGTCAGTCTATCAGATTAATGCAGTTACTGTTACAGATGTTGAGTCAATGGTTCATTTTTGTGCACTTTTATTCTGTGTGAAGTTGAGAGCTGGGAGTGTACGCCATTGCGTTGTGGGGAAAAGCGTGTCTCTGGTAGTAAGTGTCACTGCTCTTCTGACTGTCTGAGTGCTGGAGACTGCTGTACAAACTATGGCATTGTTTGCAATGGTGAGACTATGACCCATAACCACCCCTTCCCCACATACATACACATGCAGAACTACACAGTCATAGCTCACTCACTCATCTACACCCACACCATCACACTCACTTCTTCTTCTTCTTCTTCTTCTTCTTCTGTGCTTTTTGTTCTTTTTCTTCCAGGAATGACGCCATGGGTACAGGATCAGTGTGTGAGCATGAACAGTCCTAAGTGTCCTGCTAAGTAATGTTCTCTTTAAAATTATATGCTCCTTTTGTCATCTAGTGCATTTCTGTTTAATTTGCTGTGCCAGTTAAAGAGTACCTTTAATACAGAGTCTAAGGATGACCTGAGCTCTGACTGTGACCTGAGTGTGCACAATATCAGCAAACAGGCTTATTAAAATTGACTTGAATTGCACCTTGACTCAAGAGTAAAGTGGAAAAGAAGCAGTGCTTGGAGAACTGAAGTGCTCACATGTGCAACAGTTTTCCTTCACTGCTCCACATTCATGGACACCTTTGCGTGCGAGCAATTCCTGACACCTTGTCCAATTTGAAACATACTGTACAAACATCAGATGTTGTTTCAGCTTCTGTGCATACTTGAAGCTGCTGTAGTTCTTGGTATTTTCACATTGCCCAACTATAGTCTGTTTTGATCACCATCATTAATTGTGAAATACATCCAGATTGCTGTAATTTTATGTCATCTGTCATCTCAGCCATCACATAGTACCACATGGTACCTATTTTTGATATTAAAGCATTTTTCACAAACCATAAGCCCGAAGCATGGGATCATATGAGTATCAATGTATCCCAAACTGAAATGCACTTCACTTCTATTCAATTTATTCTATTTTATGCTTTTGTTGTCACTGGCTGATGCTTTCTTGCTCTTGTTTAGTTTTAAGAGACAGCCTCTGCTGCTAGTCTCTCTTGATGGATTAAGAGCGGAGTATCAGTACACATGGCACTCCCTCATTCCAGTCTTGGACAAGCTAAGTGAGTAGTTTCATTGATTCTAACACTTAAGAACTGGTTGTAGTACAGAGAAAAGTAAGTAATGTATTATAATTGGGGGGGGTGTTAGACCAAAAAAAAATTTCTACCCCCTCCAAAATATGGAGATGATCTATCTAAGTATGGAAATACCAATATTTGGTCAACTGAAAAATGCTACCCCCCCTGTACATACCCTCTGAAGTTAATAACCCCTCCAAATGTTGGAAGCATCCCAGAAGGGAACTCGGCCTGCTCTATGCACTCTACTACACCTAGTATCTTCTTGGCTTTTGACCGTGTTGCAACAGAAGCCATTATTTACCTGCAAGAATACAAATAATGACTATTTAATACATTGGGAGATATAATTCTGATATGAATCATTTGTGCATACTGGTTCTTAAAACTAAATTAGTAACCTTAAGTAACGATCCTCTGTGCTTAAAAATAGTTCATATTTGAGGTATTACTGAAGAGTGTGACATTCATCAACAACTTTAAAGCTTGCTGAAAAAGAGCAGAATTACCATATGTTTAATTTACTTGAATGTAAGGTTACTTACCACTAAGCTTATTACCTTAAAATAATGATCATCTGCACTGAAAATGTTGTAGTCGTACCTAGTGGCATACCTGAAGAGGTTTATATTCATCAATAACTTTAAAACACATTAAAAAAAGCAGCATTCTAATATCAAACAGCCCTGTAATGTATTTTGCCATATTGTAAGAATGGAAACTTTCAGAGGGTATGTACAGTACAGGGGGGTTAGCAAGTTTCAATTTAATAAAATTTGACATTTTTCCCACATAGATGGTCTATCTCCATATTTCTAGGGGGGTAAAACATGGAAAAGTCAAAATTCTTAAAATAACAACCCCCCTATTATAATTCATGTGCTAGTCTAAACAAGGTATTAATTATACGTTTGTTTATGCTTTAGGAAAATGTGGGACATCTGCTACCTTTATGCAACCTGTATTTCCAAGCAAAACATTCCCGAACCACTACTCCATTGCTACGGTCAGTATAATGTTCATGACTGTCTTTATGTTCCTAGAAAACCTTTCACAAATATGGCTAGGGGAAATAGAGTATGACACTGTAAGAACTTTTTAACTTTGGGGAACAGAGGAACAGGAAGCAGGCTTCAGAATAAGTGAGTTCTTTTATTTTTGCATACACTTTTCAGCGACAAACACACGCGACGGGGTGGCACAACTCTCTCATTCCTGACTGTCTGAAAAACACACAGAGACACAGGTTAATAAACAGCCAGTAATTTGACACAGGTGCACCTCATCACATGTTACCTGCTGGCTCAACCTGCCTCCTCGCCATTCACAGCTGACGCTCAATCATGCCCCCGCTGCCACAGACATCACTGAGGGAAAAAAGTCCAGCTGCTTTTAATATTGGTTCAGAATTGGCTCGTAGAAGTATCTTTTGTTTTCATTTCTTGGATGGTGATACTGAGCTTTGCATCAGAATCTGATTCATTCTTAACAGGAAACATTCAGGACAGAAGCAAAAATGATAGTCTCTTGAAAAACAAAAAAATATTTTGATTTAGATAATGAAATGTGTAAGGGAAACATTAAGCCAACTGAGTGGGTGCAATTAGACAGCTGTGTGAGTGGTGTTCCTAGTACCATTTTACCAAATGTTTCATGAGTAATTGCTTCCATCTATGGAGTTATATCCTCTACTTTTAGTCACTGTTGACAGACATACAATCCTTCAAAAAAAAAAGCTTCACTTTGATTTTTATGACATTGGCTGGATAGGTCTGAGAGAGATGTTGATTTTTGCAACGGCTCTGAAGAATATCTGCTTGAAATTGCCTGAGTCTTGGAAACTGAGCCTCTGGCGTCCCCTTGGCGCCCCACCCTTACTGGGTTGACACCCCCCCTTCCCATTTTCCTGGATCTGCCCCTGTTATACCAAGCCGTTTGCTCCTCAAATCTGACTTAGTGACCTGACTTTGTTTTCTGTTTATATCTAGACTCTGAACTTGTTTTTTTTCTCTGACACACTATTTGTAAATCGACTGACCCTATGCTCGACCCTGACTCTGCCTTCAGTCTCATGTCTTGGATTTGGCTGCCAGTTTGCAATGCACCCGGCCTCCTGTACAACTGCTTCCATAAGTGCCTGCACCCTGACATTTGCTTAAAGCTTTCAAGTGTGTAGAGATTTGTATTGTATTAAACTGGTATAAAAACAAAATAAGATATACAGGTGTGTGTGTGTGTGTGTGTGTGTATATATATATATATATGTAGGTTGAATTGGGATTAATTAAATTATAAATTATGTGATAATTGATAATTAAATTAATCAATTTATAAATAAAGATCAGTCTCATAAAATCTTAAATTATTAATCTTAATACTCACCGTGAATGGTTACACTCAAGATTAATGGTAGCTCTGTATTAGATGGGAAACCCAGTTGTATACAAAAGCTAAATTCTGAAGGAAAAAGGAGTTCTAAATAGTTGACCTTGTGAATAAACAACAGGAACAAGTAAAATGCAATTCAATTTTATTAGCTTTTATTTGTCTACTACTCACTAATAATAATAAACTCAAAATACATTCAATGTCAGCAAAGGTAATAACAAGACAAAACAATGGAACAATTACACCTGGACTATAAATTTGAGGGAAAGAGAGAGAGAAAGAGATAGAAGGAAAAAGAAAAGAATCCCTTGTGTGTGCGTGTGTGAGGCTAGGGCAAGCCGATGCGTGTGTGTGTGTGTGTGTGACCTAGCTTGTCGTTAGCTAAAACAAAGGAATGTTAGCTAAAACAAAGGAATGTTAGCTAAATAGAACAAAGGATTAGCTCTGTGGCTAATGTGTGCTTTGTGTAGGTATCTGTGGGCAGATGCTAATGACTAGCCACTCTGGCAATGCTTAAACAAAATGGCGGTCAGTGCCTAGGTGTCGTATCACAGGTAACTCAATGAGGAAGGTATCAAAATGGCGTCGGAAAGATGGCGCCTGCAGGCCTAGTCGAGAACACAAGCCTACCAGCTAGCGTATCACCCTGAGGTAGCTAGCAATAAGTTGCTAAGGAGAATCTGACCACGCTACAGCTGGATCCAAACACTGCACTTAACAATTTCCAACAGACTATCTAGGCAAAGAACTCAACGCGAGAGAGAGAGAGAGTGTGAGAGAGTGTGTATATGTGTTGGATGGAGAGAACTAGGCCTTGTAGCGGTCTAGCCTCGGAGCTTAAAATAACAAACTTGTCGCTGCGCTGCTAATCAGATAGGGAAGCTAGCAATGGAGTTAAGGAAAGATATCATGCAAGATACCCTGTCTAACAAGTTCAAAGAAAAAAAACAGAACCAAAACAAACAATAAAAACAAACAAACAAACAATAAAAACAAACAAACACCTTCCGTGTCTGAGCGGGTATGCTAAATAGCTCAAAGCTTAAACATGACCCTAACAACCATCTGAATAAGCTACAAATTAAAAATTTTCCCAAGTGCCTACTCAATGCGATGGAAGTTCTTTCTCCGATGTCCGCGCTGAGGGTCGCAGTCCGAGGAGAGGAGGTTAGCGGCGCGTTGCGTCCAACCGCGGCTAACGAAGCAGGGAGATGAAGGCCTAGCTGGCCCACGGTGCTTCAGGAGAAACCTCCGGTGATGCGTCGACGAGAAAAAGGCTGAGAGGAGCGAAGCTGTCCGCAAATGCCTCTTAGCGTGGAAAACTACTTAACTGTAGTTAAACTTTGCAAAGGTTTAGAATCAAAACCACTATATCGCTGAAACTTAGCGGGTCGTTCAAAAGTTCGGCCGAAACTAATTTGAACAGGCTGTTCTCAGACAATAGCGGTTAGTCTCAACACTGTAGGCGAGCGTGCCTACAGTCCGTCCGACCACTCCAGTAGTCAGAACATGAGAGAGCGAATCGAGGCGCTCTCGATACAGTTAAAGCAGTTCCACTTCACGTCACATCCGGGTGGAGCGCGCAAGGAAATTGTGGGATCGTTATAGGGGGCGCTGGCGAGTTACCAACATTCCCCCCTTGGCCATAGGCGCTGAAAGGAGTGATACCCTATGGGCACATGGTGTTTAGTCTGCGACCCACGGTCCCTAGTAATCCACAATGAGGTAGTTCCACAATGAGGTAGTTCCACAATGAGGTAGTTCCAAGGGTCCTTTCTGTGAAAAGTCTTTCAGACACAGTTCAACAGTTCAATTCATTTCATACAGTCCATAAGATGCATAGGCACTTGGGCATGAAAGCATAGGCACTTGGACATGAAAACAATTACACTATGGCTACTTAACTACCTTCTACATACAATATTTCACACAGCAAACAAAAATAATCAAAACTCCATAAAGGAAAATGGAAAAGAGGGGTTAGTTAGCGTGTTAGCAAGCCTACTCTTCAAGAAAGTTAGTGGAGGCCTTAGGCCTGATGGAGAATCGGACAATGCCACGATCTAATTTCTCAGGTGCGTAGATCGTTTTGTCCAGTTTGCGGTGTAGTGTCAGTATGTACCTGTGTAGAGTGATGGCTATGAAGACTGTGATAACCCAACCGCTAGCTAGAAATCCCAGCGCAATTCGGCTTATTAAAGATCCTTGATCGGACGAAGGGTTTGCGCGGTTATTCAAGAAAGTGGTAGCGATGCCAGTGGGCTTAAGATCGAATTGCACGGTTTTGGTCCCTTCCAGCAGTAGTTGTGCTTGGAGGGTGGAGTTTATCTCAAGTTCGTGACCTGGGAAGGCATCGGGCATTTCTATCTCGGTCTCATACTGGTCAGCGCTAAGGTGATGGAGGGTGATGTCACCCACGTGAACAGTGGCTCCTAGTGGGACACTTAGGAGAGAGGTTTCGTTAGGGATCTTCATTCTAGTGGCAGTGTTATGTTGATCATATGATACCAGAATCTCAGTTTGGGGAGTGTTGATTAGCCACCGATTACCAGCTCTTTCTACTCTAGTTCCTATTCCTTCATCTTCATCTTTAATAGACAATTTGCCTGCACACTTCTGCTCGGGGACTTTTGTCAATCCACAGAGACGGTCTGTGGTGTCTCGGATAAAGGGATTGCTGGGGCAGACCCAGTGGATATCTTTGGTAGAGGTGCACATGTCTAAATTAGGGACGAGGTAGATAGAGGGGTTGTCATCGTGATAGGCTATGGTGGGAGGTGTCTGCAAACGTACGTGTACGTCGTTGTTCCAGAAACCTACATTAAGGACAGATTTGATTCTGTATATGTTTTGCCGTTCAATAACGGGGAGATTGAGGATGAAGCCTATTTCTAGGTTTTGAGGGTTCACAAAAATGGGGATAGCACTGCCAAGACTATAAGCCAGATGAATCTGTGATGAGTAAACGTTAGTCGTGGTAGTAGATCGGAGTATGCTGTCAACCATGCTGAGGGGTATCAAATATGGTGGGATTTTACGTCCACTCAGGGTGCTGAGAGAGCTACTTACTTCTCTCATCAGGTCCTGCATTAGGTCTCGGATTACTCGGACGTACTTGACTTCGCTTCTCATGATTGCTGCTAGCCTGTCTACGGCATGTACTGTGTTCTTGATTAATGTAGAATGCATGTTAACGGTTAGTATGGTTCCCTGCAGGGTTTTGCCTAGGCCCTGCAGCTCCTCCTGTTGAGTTAGTAGTCTACCCTGGATTTCTGCAACATACAGGAGTTTGTTATTCCGATTTGAGTGGTAACAAGGGTGGTTACTTATAGATGCACGCTTATGGATTGAGAGGCATGCAACTAAGTTGGGCAGGCTATAACTTACTGTTTGTCCACCCCCCTATGGAGTGTGGACTGCTCAAAAAGCTTTATTTGGTTGCTATGGACCCATCTATACGAAGGCGCCTGGCTGGGCTTCGAAGTTTTGATGCGGTAGGCGACGGGGGACAGTTTACCGACGATTTCGAAAGGGCCGGACCAACGGGGTAAGAATTTTCTGGCTACTCCTACCGGTTTGGTGAAATTGAAGTATAGGACTCTGTCGCCTACTTCGTACTCACGGTGTGTCGCCTTTCTGTCGTAGTAAGCTTTCTGTCCTTTCGCACTCTTT
Organism: Neoarius graeffei; assembly: GCF_027579695.1. Taxonomy (NCBI): domain Eukaryota; kingdom Metazoa; phylum Chordata; class Actinopteri; order Siluriformes; family Ariidae; genus Neoarius; species Neoarius graeffei. The sequence continues at coordinate 104,726,440 of NC_083570.1, forward strand.
TCGAGGTGTTCCTGGGCCCACGCAAACGTGGCCTGCAAGTGGCGTTGCAAGTCGGTGACGTACTGGTGTGCGGTGTACGCAGTGGCAACGCTTAGGTCCTCTGGTCGGTAGAGGAGGTGTAAGGGAAGAACCATTTCACGGCCAGTCATCGTTTCGAACGGGGTGACTCCGGTGGTGCGGTGAGGAGTGGACCGAATGGCCATCAGCACCAGAGGGAGTTTGATGTCCCAATCTTTGCCATGGTGACTCACATACTTGCGAAGCATGCTCACGATGGTTTGGTTGGCGCGTTCGACCTGACCGGAAGACTGAGGATGATACGCGATGTGGAATTTTGCCTCGACTCCGAGCATCTCCCACAACACTCTCATGACCTCTGCGGTGAAATGAGTACCTCGGTCGGAATCAATGGATAGGGGCAAGCCCCAACGGCTGAACACATGGTTCATAAGAAGGAGAGCGGTGGTCTCTGCGGTTTCGTTTGGGGCGGGCAAGCATTCCACCCACTTCGTGAACGCGCAAGTGACGGTCAGGAGGTACTTATTACCTCGAGCCGATTTCGGCACTGGTCCAACCCAGTCTATCTGGAGATTAGACCAGGGGAATGAGATGCCTTTGCTTTGCAGTGGGGCGCGGTTCAACGGTTGGGCTGGTCGGAATTGGCAGCAAATCAAGCACCCTTTGACATACTCAGTAACGTCCTGAATCATGAAGGGCCAATAGACAATCTGTTGGAGTGTCTGGTAGGTCGCCTGAGCGTTCCTATGGCCCCCGCACGGGCTGTCATGAGCGTACTGCAACATGACCCCCCTATGATCTGTGGGCACGACCCACCGGGGAGGTCCCTGGTTGCGTGGTGTGTACACCAGGAGTCCTTTCTCGAGTTTTAAGCCGTTTTTGAGATTGTGAAGGTGATTTAAGTCTCGGGACTGTTGCAACTCTTGTGGGGAAATTGGGGACGCCACGGGGTCCGCAAGGAACTTACGGATTTGGTGGATCACGGGATCCCTTTCCTGCATAGACACCAACTCGGCATCCTGGGGCAGTCGGCCGAGTTGCACTGTTCCTGCTTGGGGTACTGCGTCAGTTTGACCTGCTCTAGCCTGTCGGCGAGTAATCGCGGTTACGTCATGGCGTGGCGTCTCGGGAAGCCATGGCGGCTGGAATTCCCAAAGGGGGCCGTCTACGGCTCCCGCTTTGGCGAGGCCATCTGCCTCATCGTTACCGACTTTGTCAGGTCCTGGGACTTGAGAATGTCCCTTCACCTTCTTCCAATAGACGCACATTCCCTGTTCGGTTACGAGTCGATCGCATGCTAGGAAGAGTTCGGAGTGTTTCACTTCCTTGCCCCTTGCATTTTTCATGTCCTGCACCTTCCACGAGGGAAAGTGTGAGACGAAGCTATGCCTGGCATAATTTGAATCAGAGCAGAGGACTAACCGCTTGATGTTCTCACGGGCAGCTTGTTGCAGGACGATGAGCACGGCTGCTACCTCCGCATATTGGCTAGTCTTAGCCCCGAGTCGATGTTGGTATTTCCCTTGTATAGGGCCGTTCGCCCATACGATACCGACACCGGCTTGGACTTTGCGTTCATGATGGAATGAGCATCCATCTATGTAAGCGGTGGGGAGGTCTTTGCAGACGTTCTCGTCATAGTAGTGGTGGTCGGAGGGGAGAGCAGGTACGGTTGTTAGTTCGGTTTGATCTGGACTATTCTCGCAGTCGCAATGCTGGCATTCCGCCAGCCCTCGGCCAAGCACCATCTTGTGGTTCTGGGCGTACTTCACCTCGACGTCGTAGCCCTGTAGTGCCATCATCCAAGCTGCGATGCGACTGTTCGAAACTCTTCCCTCTCTCAGCCTCTGGCTGTTCAAGAACGAGACCGGTTGATGATTGGTCTCTATCACCACCTTCTGGCCACCAATGTAACTGCGAAAGTGTTCAACGGCCCAGACCGTGGCCAGCAGGGCTTTTTCGCAGTCTGAAAATTTCAACTCCACAGCACTGAGGGGCCGACTGGCGTATGCTACGACACGGCGATCTTTGTCATGCTGCTGTGACAGTGCAGCGCTCAGGCAGTGGGTGGAGAAACTAGCCTCCAAGAAGAACGGTTTGTCTTTGTCGGGATACGCGAGGCAGGGAGCAGAGCAGAGCTTCTGCTTCATGCTCTTGAACGCGAGTTCTTGAGGCTCACTCCACTGGAAGGGTTTATCCTTCCGGAGGAGCTCGGTGAGCGGTCGTGCTATCTCCGCGTAGTCCTCGATGAACTGTCGGGAGTAGTTGCAGACCCCTAAGAAGCTCCTGAGTTCGGGTACGTTGGATGGGGCTTTGATATCTTGGATAGCCCGCACCCTCCCTGACTGGGGTTCAATGCCATCTGGCCCGACGCACAGTCCAACGTATTCAACTTTGGTGCGACACCACTGCCCTTTGGTGACAGAGAGCTTCGCTCCTGCTCTGGACAGCTGGGACAGAACATGGCGTATCTCTTCGAGGTGTGCATCAAAAGTCTGTGACCTAATGAGGATGTCATCGACGTAGATCAAGTTGCCACGAGCTGCGGCATCGCTCATTGCCTTATGCAAGAAGATGTTGAATTCAGCGGGGGAGTTCGCGTAGCCGAACGGACATCGGTTGAAAGTTAGCTGGCGGTTCCCAAAGGAAAAGGCCAGCTTGTGCTGGTCAGCTGGATCCACGCGCATGGTCCAGAATCCACTCGCCACGTCGGCGGTGGAGAAGAACTTTGCACCCTTCACCTTGGCAAGTTCTTGATCCAGATGGATCATGGGCCATCTTGACAAGGGCACTTGCTTGTTCAGCTGCCTATAGTCAATGGTGAGACGCCACTTGCCGTTCGGTTTCAGCACTGGCCATAAGGGGGAGTTGTAAGTCGAGTTACACTCACGAATGATCTGCTTTTCCAGCAGAGTGTCCAGTGTTTCTTGTATTGAGTCGTATGCGGCTAACGGGATTTTGTATTGCCGCACGAACGTCGGTGGAGCGTTCGGATCTGTTGGGATTCGGACGGTGTGGATGTCCGTGACTCCGCAGTCATTGGAATCTCGCGCCCAGATCGCCTTGAAGTCGTAGAACAGTTCACGGAGCTGTCGTCTCTGGGCGTCCGTGGTCAGGCTGTCAGCTTTCACCAGCTGTTGTTGAACTTCTCGTTCAAAGCCTGGGTACGGTTCACCTAGAGCTGAATCAACGACCTCAGTTGCAGGGGTGTCGTTGCTCGATTGCGTGGCAAGAGCATACACCAGCATGTGTTTCGGGGTGTCAGTTTTGGTCATGACTATGCGCTCGTCGCAAAGCATGATGTGAGGTTCGATGCGGATCATGTGGAAAGGAAGAGTGATCCAGGGAGGTTCCACTGGATCGGAATGAGTGTCCGGCGTTGGCAGCTCACCAATGACTGGAATGGTGAGTTCAAAGTCATGGAATGCCTGGTCTATCAGAAGGCCTAAAGGCCGACGGGCGGGGATCGTGATGGCGTCCCGCGTGGAGTTTTGAACCAGGAGGTAAGCGGAACGATGACTCACTTCAAGCAGCGGAGTCCCACACACGGCTAAATCGAGCTCCATGAAGAATCTGAGAGGCTGGAAGAACGCCTGGGAGCTACGAAACTGTTGGTCTTTCATGATGACCAGCTTAAGAGGGGAACCAGCAGTCCTAGCGGGAATGACAATGTCAAATTCGCTAGCGACATGGCAGGCTTGGGGAATCGTTTGTCCTGACCGCATTTGTTCCAGGTCAGCTTGGAACGGGTGCTTAGCAGCGTCGGCTTGGGTCCAGATGACCCGGTTGACTAGGTCCAGTTGGGCTCCCAGTCTGACCAAGATGTCTGCCCCAATGACCAGTGGGTCAGGAAGTCCGGGGACGACACTCAAGAAATGAAGGAATTCTCTCTGACCGATGGCGAGCGACACGGCGCAGACGCCTGTGGCTTTGATGGGGCTCTGGGGTTGTTCGGCTGACAGTAGCCGGTGGCTCTTCTGCACAAAGACAGGGGAAGGAGTGCTCTGACGCACTATGTCGAACCACGTTTGGCTGATGGCTGACTTCTCTGACCAAAGCGCTAACCTGACGCCAGGTGCCGTGACGCCGTTGACAATAATGTTGCCAGATATCCAGGGGTAGTACCTGGTTGGGGCAGATTCGCCAAGAAAGCAAAGGAAAGACGGGTGGCCATCAAGCGCGTTGCGGTTGAGAGGAGTGTCGGTTGAGTTTGGTGCGTCTTGACTCGGCTCAGGGTGGAGCGGAGTGGTCTCGAGGTTCTCGGGGACCTGCCCTGACTCAGCTATCGGTGGAGTAGCCTCCACCCTAACTTCATCGCAACAGGCTCGATCGTGACGACGAGGATCTGGGGTCTGTGGGGACGCGACCTGGGCCCACAGTTGCCCACGACGACAGTCAATGAGGGGCGCTAGCCTATCTAGTAGGTCTTGGCCAATGAGGAACGGTTCTACACCAACAGAGCAGATGTAAGTGGGGTGAGTGATGGACATGCCCTGGAAGGTGAGTTCTAACCATGCAATGGTTGTTACTGGGGCTTGATTCTGGGTGAAGCTAACCAAGTTGACGTCACAACGTTCGGTTCTGATGGGTCTACCTTGCGCGCGCCGCGCATCAGAAACCTCTGCGAAGACTTTGGAACACATCAGGGTGATTTTTGACCCGGTATCTAAGAGAGCTTGGAGGGAAACGTTGCCTTCTACCACCACTGGGGTATAGATACGCTTGGCGTTGCCTTTCCTAACCAAATCTCCAAGAAACTGCGTCAGGGGTGCATCCTGCGGGTCAGGCTTCACTAACGGAGGGGGTGGTTTCAACTCATCACTGCCTATTGGGCAGGGGTCCTTTCCCCACCCCACGAGGTAGACACGCGGTGGTGGTGGGGATGGGTCCCGGCCTAGTCATGCTGACGGTTCGTCCCTGTCCTTGCTCGGCTTACCCTTCCTGTTCTTATTGCTCAGCAGTTGTTTAACCCGTGCTAATTCGGTCCTCAATTCTGCCATCCCAAGCGGCTCTTGGTTGGCTTGTTTAATCCGTGCTAATTCAGCCCTCAGTTCTGCCATCCCAAGTGGCTCTTGGTTGGCTTGTTTAGCGGTAGCTAGCTTAGGGCTCCGCTCCCTTCGAGAGGAGTTGCGATGGGGCCTTGACTGTCCGCTATTCTGAGATTTAGGGCCGTGACTGCCAGGTTTGCGGTTACCTTGTCCTTTGGCGTTGGAGCCCTGTTCCCCCTTGACTCCAGCTTGTCGAACTTTCCAGTTACCTTTGGGTTGGCTCGACGTCTGGTGGCCGGGGTTTGGGTTCGCCCAAGGGGGCCCGCGGTTTGGGGCTTCACCCCCTTCTAGGCCTAAGGACTGATCTTCCTGCTCATATAGGCTGAGGACTCTGGGATCGTCCTCGTGGCGGTCTGTGGGTCGGACGAACGTCTCCCACGTTAGTTGTGCGGTGCGACGCATTTCTCTCATAGTATGGGGGCGCTGGCGACACGCGAGTGTTACTTGGTTACGGATGCACGGGTGAAGGTTATGGAGGAAGAGGGACTTGAAGTTGCGATCTTCCTCTAGCCCGGGCTCGCTTCTGCCCTGAAAGTACGCTGCGCGGAGCCGACGGTAGTACTCGCGAGGGTGTTCGCTTCGTTTCTGTCTGATCAGAATAGCACCCATCGTCGCAGCAGTCTCGTCCTCGTACAACGAGTATTCCTCTTTCAAGTACTTGCGTATCTTCTTGTAGTTGTCGAGGACTGACTGCGGTAAGGTCTCAACGAATGCTCGTACGCCACTACCTAAAGTTTTCCAGACTAGTCTGGCCTTTTCATGCGACGTAGCCTCTGGCAGGTCCAGGAGGCTACGCTCGATTTCCCGGAAATAATCATTAACGCTTCGGTGTCTATGATTTTCCGGCTCAAAACGCTCTATGTCTTTTTCAAGGACGTCGATTTGGCGGATCCTAGTTTTGCGTTCTGCGACGAGGCGTTTTGATTTTGACCCGTAGGGGTCCTCGCTGTCTTCGCTATTTGAGCTGCTCTCATATCGCCTATGTCTGCGTTTCGGCTTGTAGGCGGCCTCTCCGTCAGAGGAGTCTGAGGGTACGTAGCGCGGCGTTTTCTGCGGGCTAGAGGCTGCAGCGATATTGAAGCGCGAGGGGGTGTAGTGGGGAGTAAAGTAAAAACTCCCAGCGCCACGAGGTGGCGATCGCGCGACTTTCACGCGAGTTGAGCTTGAGTGCGGTGTCTGATCTACCGTTCTAAGCTCAGGTTCTTCCTCCTCCAGAGCGGAACTCTGTTCTTGGGAGGGTTTGGCCGATCCCTCATCTGAGCGACGTGCTTGCGTCACTTCTTCTCTGAGGTATTCTATTTCGCGCTTTAGTTCATCTTGTGTGGCTCTCAGGCCCACGAGGCTACTCTCCGCGCTTTCTGCTCTCCTTTGAGCTTCGGCCAGTTGTCGTTTTAGTGTTCTTTTCTCTTGTTCGAGGGTCATACACACATGTTCCATTTCCTTATAGTAGATCATGAACAATTTGGGTAGCCCTTCTGGGAGAGTCATAGTACGCTCCTTAAGTTCCCTAACGGCTATGTGTATTTCATCAAAGCGAGCCTTTTGGTCCAGATCACAGAAGTAATTTCTCCTATCCTCCGGGACTTGGCCTAAATCGCCTACAACGTCGAAGAGAGAGAGGAGGGGCCCTTCTGACTCCCTTGATGGGGAACGCGACATTTTGTTCGAAATGTATTAATTAACTTAAAGGAAATTAATACTAGGTGTTGATTAGGTTAGAATTTAATTTAATCCAAGTTGCTAAATAATTGATGTGGTTTCTTAGCTACTTTGTTTTCACTAATGTTTCACTTGTATTAATTAGCTCAATTAATAATTAGTTAACAATAATGATTATTATTATTAATAATATTAATTAAGTACTTGGATTAGATATTACTCTAATGTACTAATCAATTAAACCAGTTTATCAGCTAACTGTGGTTGGCAGCTGAATTTCAGTTCTGTGATTAACACACTGTTAATGATTCACCATTAAAGTCATCTGTGTTATACCTTGGCAGTTGATTTTGGGTATACAGCAGTTTACAAGTGATTGTTGAGAAATTCACAAGGTCATTAAACTATTCCTCACACGGGGCACCACTTTAATGTAGGTTGAATTGGGATTAATTAAATTATAAATTATGTGATAATTGATAATTAAATTAATCAATTTATAAATAAAGATCAGTCTCATAAAATCTTAAATTATTAATCTTAATACTCACCGTGAATGGTTACACTCAAGATTAATGGTAGCTCTGTATTAGATGGGAAACCCAGTTGTATACAAAAGCTAAATTCTGAAGGAAAAAGGAGTTCTAAATAGTTGACCTTGTGAATAAACAACAGGAACAAGTAAAATGCAATTCAATTTTATTAGCTTTTATTTGTCTACTACTCACTAATAATAATAAACTCAAAATACATTCAATGTCAGCAAAGGTAATAACAAGACAAAACAATGGAACAATTACACCTGGACTATAAATTTGAGGGAAAGAGAGAGAGAAAGAGATAGAAGGAAAAAGAAAAGAATCCCTTGTGTGTGCGTGTGTGAGGCTAGGGCAAGCCGATGCGTGTGTGTGTGTGTGTGTGACCTAGCTTGTCGTTAGCTAAAACAAAGGAACGTTAGCTAAAACAAAGGAATGTTAGCTAAATAGAACAAAGGATTAGCTCTGTGGCTAATGTGTGCTTTGTGTAGGTATCTGTGGGCAGATGCTAATGACTAGCCACTCTGGCAATGCTTAAACAAAATGGCGGTCAGTGCCTAGGTGTCGTATCACAGGTAACTCAATGAGGAAGGTATCAAAATGGCGTCGGAAAGATGGCGCCTGCAGGCCTAGTCGAGAACACAAGCCTACCAGCTAGCGTATCACCCTGAGGTAGCTAGCAATAAGTTGCTAAGGAGAATCTGACCACGCTACAGCTGGATCCAAACACTGCACTTAACAATTTCCAACAGACTATCTAGGCAAAGAACTCAACGCGAGAGAGAGAGAGAGTGTGAGAGAGTGTGTATATGTGTTGGATGGAGAGAACTAGGCCTTGTAGCGGTCTAGCCTCGGAGCTTAAAATAACAAACTTGTCGCTGCGCTGCTAATCAGATAGGGAAGCTAGCAATGGAGTTAAGGAAAGATATCATGCAAGATACCCTGTCTAACAAGTTCAAAGAAAAAAAACAGAACCAAAACAAACAATAAAAACAAACAAACAAACAATAAAAACAAACAAACACCTTCCGTGTCTGAGCGGGTATGCTAAATAGCTCAAAGCTTAAACATGACCCTAACAACCATCTGAATAAGCTACAAATTAAAAATTTTCCCAAGTGCCTACTCAATGCGATGGAAGTTCTTTCTCCGATGTCCGCGCTGAGGGTCGCAGTCCGAGGAGAGGAGGTTAGCGGCGCGTTGCGTCCAACCGCGGCTAACGAAGCAGGGAGATGAAGGCCTAGCTGGCCCACGGTGCTTCAGGAGAAACCTCCGGTGATGCGTCGACGAGAAAAAGGCTGAGAGGAGCGAAGCTGTCCGCAAATGCCTCTTAGCGTGGAAAACTACTTAACTGTAGTTAAACTTTGCAAAGGTTTAGAATCAAAACCACTATATCGCTGAAACTTAGCGGGTCGTTCAAAAGTTCGGCCGAAACTAATTTGAACAGGCTGTTCTCAGACAATAGCGGTTAGTCTCAACACTGTAGGCGAGCGTGCCTACAGTCCGTCCGACCACTCCAGTAGTCAGAACATGAGAGAGCGAATCGAGGCGCTCTCGATACAGTTAAAGCAGTTCCACTTCACGTCACATCCGGGTGGAGCGCGCAAGGAAATTGTGGGATCGTTATAGGGGGCGCTGGCGAGTTACCAACATATATATATATATATATACACACATGTATTACTGTATACTGTATATATGTATTGTATGTGTGTATATATGCATAACATAAGTATCTGTATATATGATTTGATTTGGTCGATATTATACCATGTCGGTATGTTTTGGTATGTTGGTATGTTTTCTTTTTTGTTTATTGCTTTTGTTTTCCTTTGTATATATAGTTTATTATGGTGGAAAGTGACATTTGATTAATGGTGGTATAGAGGGTTAGGATTGGATAAGTTATTACTTCTTCCTAATCCTTTCTGAACATTGTTATGTTATTGCCTTGTGGCTACGCTATTCTGTTTGTTTATGACGATGTTTTGATTATTGCATTTTTTATTTAAATTTTTATTTTTATATCTTTCTTCTTTATTGCTCAGAATAAAGTAATCAATCAATCAATCAATCAATCTATATATATATATATATACGCACACACACACACCTGTATAACTTAAGATATATATATATATATAAAATCCATCCGGGTGGCACGGTGGTGTAGTGGTTAGCGCCGTTGCCTCACAGCAAGAAGGTCCTGGGGTTCGAGCCCAGCGGCCAGCAAGAGCCTTTCTGTGTGGAGTTTGCATGTTCTCCCCATGTCTGTGTGGGTTTCCTCCAGGTGCTCCAGTTTCCCCCACAGTCCAAAGACATGCAGGTTAGGCTAATTAGTGGCTCTAAATTGACTGAGTGTGAGTGGTTGTTTGTCTTTGTGTCAGCCTGGTGACTTGTCCAGGGTGTACCCTGTCTCTCACCTATAGTCAGCTGGGATAGGCTCCAACTTGCCTGTGACCCTGCAGAACAGGATAAGTGGCTACAGATAATGGATGGATTTTATATATATATATATATATATATATATATATATATATATATATATATATATATAAATAATATCTTATTTTGTTTTTATTCCAGTTTAATACAATACTACTCTACACACTTGAAAGCTTTAAGCAAGTGTCAGGGTGCAGGCACTTATGGAAGCAGTTGTACAGGAGGCCGGATGCATTGCAAATTAGCAGCCAAATCCAAGTCATGAGACTGAAGGCAGAGTCAGGGTCGAGCATAGGGTCAGTCGATTTACAAATAGTGTGTCAGAGAATAAACCAAGTTCAGAGTCTAGATATAAACAGAAAACAAAGTCAGGTCACTAAGTCAGATTTGAGGAGCAAACGGCTTGGTATAACGGGCAGATCCAGGAAAATGGGAAGGGGGGGTGTCAACCCAGTAAGGGTGGGGGGCCGAGGGGCTGCCAGAGGCTCAGATTCCAAGACTCAGGCAATTTCAAGCAGATATTCTTCAGAGCCATTGCAAAAATCAACATCTCTCTCAGACCTATCCAGCCAGTGTCATAAAAATCAAAGTGAAGCTCACCCCCCCAAACGGCATGTGTCCCATGTACATACACAGGGTATAGCCAGTACAGGGATATCCTATTAATGAATACGAGCAGTAGCTGGTTAGCCGACATGTGTGATCATTTTGGCTTGTGAACATGCATGTTAACGATACCATATACTTAAAAGGATCACGCACACCCTTTACATGTAATCTACAGTGCAGTCCAGGGAATACAGTATGCTATTACAGTGTGGGAAATAAGGAATGTTAAACAGACGGTCACAGGACAGACAAGTCTGAAATGTTGTCTGTCTGTCCAAATTTCAAATCTGTCAGAATGATGGACCAAAGGCCTGGAACAATCTGGCCGGTGGCACTCTTAGGAGTGCTTTCCTTTCTGGGACGACCTCTTTTCCTGCGTGCTGGTTTCTCAGGATCTCTGGCATGGAATTCCTGGGTGAGAAGCGGATCCATGGTATCTTTGGCAGGCACCCAGCTGCATTTCTCCAGACCATACCCCTCCCAGTCCACTAGATATTCCAGGTTGCCTTGGCAATGATGGGAATTGAGGATCTTGTGTACCTGGTAGATTGGTTGTCCTTCTAGTTCTAGGGGTAAGGGAGGTTCAGTGGCTGGTGTATTGGTGGCTAGGGGTCCTTGAATGGCAGGTTTGAGGCATTACATGTGGAATGTTGGTGACAGGTAGCAATGTTGTGGGAGCTCTCGTCTGTAAGACACTTTGTTGATTCTGCTGAGGATTTTGAAGGGGCCTATGTACCTGGCATGGAGCTTACGGCATGCATTGTGATCTTGCAAGTCCTTGGTGGACACCCACACTCTGTCTCCTGGTGAGTACATGGGTGTCTTCCCCTCTGTGCTTGTCAGCATAGAATTTATACATGCTGGCCACTTGCTCTAGTCACTGGTGAACCCTTTCCCACAATTGATCACTCCTTTGGAACCAGGAGTCCACTGCCAGCATGTGTAAGGGTAAGTTGTCCCACAGGAGCAATGGCGGTTGATACCCAAGAGTGCATTTGAATGGTGTGAGCTGGGTGGCTGAGTGCTTAGTGGAATTTTGGGCATATTCAGCCCAGGGGAGTCTTTGTGATTTTCCATAAAGAACACCCTTAGGAAGCACCCAATCTCCTGACTGGTGCATTCCACTTGGCCATTAGACTGTGTATGGTGTCCCGAGGTTAGACTCACCAACACCCCTAGTTTGTCCATGAACTTCACCCACACCCTGGAAGTGAACTGGGGGCCCTGATTGCTTACAATATCCTCAGGGATCGAGTAATACCTAAAGACTTGTAAGAAGAGAAGTTTGGCAGTTTCAAAGGCAGTGGGCAAGCCGGGCAAGGGGATGAGCCTCAATGCCTTGGATAACTGGTCAATGACTGAGACTTGGGTAGATCTGTGATAAAATCTATCAACAGATGGGACCAGGGTCTTTGGGGTGTAGGCAGTGACAAAAGTTGAGGTGAAGCCTGAGGTCCCTTCGCTTGGGCACAGGCAGAACAGGAGGAGATGAATTTGTTGATTTCGGACATCATGTTTTCCCACCAATACTTAGTTCGGATGAGCTGATATGTGCATTGACTATTGGGGTGTCCAGTGGCAAGAGATGAGTGAGCCCAGGTAATGAATCGGCCTTGGAACTGCAGTGGGACGAAAATGAGACCAGGAAGACAAGCTTCTGGGGGGTTGCAAGGTTGAGCTTGTGCTATTTCCTTGTCAATTTCCCATGTGATGACATAAACAAAGCACTTGGGTGGCAAGATAGGAGTGGGTTCTTGGTTGAGGTTTGTGGATGTGTGAATTCTGGATAACACATTGGTTTTAGTGTTTCTGGAGCTGGGACAGTAGGAGATGGTGAATTGGAAGCGGGTAAAGAAGAGTGCCCACTGTGCCTGACATGGATTCAACCATTTAGCTGTCCTTAGATATTCAAAGTTCTTGTGGTTGGTGAGGATAACGAATGAATGTATGGCCCCTTCAAGCCAATGACTCCACTCTTCTAGGGCTAGCTTTATTGCAAGATGTTTCCAATTCCCTATGGCATAATTCTGTTCAGCTGATGAGCATTTCTTAGAGAAAATGCCTATGGGGTGTAGTTTGGGCTTTTCCCCGAATCACTGTGACAGCACCCCTCCCACTCCAGTTTCAGAAGCGTCTATGGTGAATGGTTTTGAGGGATCTGGATGTTTAAGAATTGGTGCTATGGTGAAAGCTGACTTGAGCTGATTAAAAGCATCCTCCATGGCCTGCTTCCACTGGAGATGCTTGGGACCCTTCATAAGCAAAGTTGCTGAGAGGGTCGGAGATGGCACTGAACCCTCTGATGAACTGGTGATAGAAATTGGCAAATCCTAGGAAACATTGAATTTCCTTGACAGTAGTGGGTGTGGACCAGGTAGTCATAGTGGAGACTTTGAGTCTATGCTTATGCCCTCAGCACTGATGATGTATCCCAGGAATGAAATCTGGATTGCATGAAATTCACACTTCACAGCCTTGATGTAAAGTTGGTTCTCTAGGAGCCAGGTTAGTACTGCTTTTATGTGTCCATGGTGGGTGACTTTGTCTGGGGAGTCAATCAGAATGTCTCCGATATATGCAAGTACATAACATCCCGACATCTCACTGAGGACATCATTCATGAGGCATTAGAAGACACTGGGTGCGCAAGAAAGTCCATATGGCATTACACAATACTCAAATGGCCCAAAGTAGTGCTAACTGCAGTTTTTTATTCGTCCCCCTCACGAATTTGCAACAAGTTGTAAGTGCTCCTAAAGTCAAGTTTGGTGAATATGTTAGCAGATCATAATTGTTCTGAGACCCCCTCCTTTCTTCTCCATTAAAAAGAAGCCACAGATGTGGGGATGTAGATGGATATATCCCTGTAGATGGATGGATATATCGCCATGCTTCCTGAACATACTCCTCCATGGTGGCTTGTTCTGTGATGGACAGCGGGTATATATGTCTGTGTGGAGGTGTGGTGTCAGGGAGAAGCTCAATGGCACAGTCATATGGTCTGTGCGGGGGCAAACCACTGGCCTTACCCTTGCTGAATACCTCTTTAAACTCATAGTAGCAGGCAGGAATATGTTCAACACCTCTGGGTGAAGGGCTGTCCATGGAGGTGGAAGCCAGGGCCTCTGTTCAGTGATGGCCATTCCAGGTTGACAAAAATGGCTTCTTTAACTCCTCGCTCATGAGTTACTGGGAGGTGGGGGTCTAAGACATCATTTATCAACCACCTACAATGCAGTCCTTGGCACACTTCTCAGACAACTGAATGCACACCAAAACCCAGCTGTTTTCAGTGGCTCACAGGAGGACAGAGAGAACCAACAATCCATTGATCACCCCAACGACTCTCGAGGCCATTCACACCCAGCCCCCAGTGACCCACACCAACAGGATGACTCAACGACACTTTAGGATTGCTTTTCATCCATGAGAGGATAAATACCTGATACTCCCTATTTGTCAGACAGAACTGAAGAAGCCTTTTGGATGAGAGGTGAAACGTCTTCAAGAATCTTCAAGCAAGTCCAGTTGCTCTCTTTTACCACCCACAAAAAGCTTGAGTTATTTTTCACATTAAACATCAGAATGGGGAAATTATGATCCCAGTAACTTTGGTCATGGCACAGTTGTTAATGCCAAATGGGTTGGTTTGAGTATTTAAGAAACTGCTGATTTCTTGAGATTTTCATGCACAATATGTCTGCAGTTTACACAGGATGGTGGAAAGCAGTAGACAGCAGTTCTGAAGATGTAGAGATCAGTGGAGAATGGCCAGACTTGTTCAAGCTTACAGGAAAATAATGCTAACTCAAATAACCACTCTTCTCTTTACAGCTGATTGTCAGCAGAAAAGCACAGAACACATGTTTTTTTTTCTCAAAATTCAACTGCCTACTCTTTAACTCTTTTGCCAAACCAAAGCTTAGTTGGTGTCCAGTAATACAACAGTGTGGTGTTACCATTATTAGTAGCTGCCACAACACCTTACAGGCCTCAGGATAGCATGAATAACAGATTGTAAGTCACAGGAGCTTGTAGGTGTCAGGATAGCAGGAATTGGAGCTTGTAGGGTTCTGGGTGGCAGCAGAAGCAGCTTATAGACCTAATGGTGGCTAACACCTTGTAGACCTCACAATGGCAGGAACAAGAGCTTATAGGCCTTAGAATAACAGGAAGAGCAGCTTGTAGGACTCAGTGTGGCAGCAGTAGCAGCTTATAGACATCAAGTTGACATTGTAGAGCTTAGGGTGGGAGGAGTAGGAACTGGTAGGATTTGAGAATGGCAGGAGCAGCAGCTTATAGACCTCATTTGTGGCAAGAGTAGGAGTTTGTAAGATTCTGGTTGGCAGCACTACCAGCTTATAAACCTCAAGGTGGCAGGAGTAGTGCTTTGTATACCTTAGGATAACAGGAGTAGGAGCTGCTAGGTTTGTATACCTTGGGATGACAGGAGTAGGACTTTTCCTTATAAAACTGCACTCATTGTACCTGAGATTACTTTTTTTTAAAGCAAAGGGTCATCTCACACCAAATATTGACTTTGTTTCATTTATTATAGATTACTGCTCTTTATAGTATTTTTTTAATGTTGAAACATTTCATTTCACAATTTTTTTAAGCCATTGTTGGTCTACAGCATTTCTTTACATGTGCCCAAGACTTGTGCACAGTACTGTGTGTGTGTGTGTGTGTGTGTTAAGTTATAAATGTTCTCTGTTTCTCTGTAGGGTCTGTACTGTGAGTCTCATGGTTTGGTGGATAACAACATGTATGACCCTGAATTTAATGCTTCGTTCAGTCTGTCTAATGCAGAGAAGGACAAAGGGAGATGGTACCTAGGACAACCGGTAATCATCACACATCCATATTTCCTAGCACGGCATAGATTTTTTACACTTTACTTGAACCCTGCATCATGACATTGACCTGATGTGATATGCTGTCTAAGTTTCCTTAACAGGTGAAATCCTGTAATATAACTGTGTTATATTATTGTATATTTCTGTTATACTCCTGTTATATTCCTGTAACCTTTCAGTGTTTTTATGGAAATAGTTCAGCTTTGTAAACCAAAATATCTTTCGTTAACCAGAAATTATACGATCTCGTGATTATATGGTTTATGTAATGTGAACGAGACAAAAGTGGGAAATGAATGTTTAGGCAATACTAGTAGTATTTATTAACACCAAATTTAGTCAGTTAATTAATGTCTCAACTTTTTTGGAATCGGGCTTGTATTTTTTTTTTTTTGTCTGAAAAGTGGTCTCTTGCATAGTATTCTGCTTTCTTTCGTGACTTTTTTTTCTGTAACATTTAACTCTGTGCTGGAAAACAAACATTTGTAAATCTAAAAAGATTTTACACTGACTTGATAATCTATAACAAAGTTTGTACTAAAAACTTTTGCACAGTACTGTAACTGTCGATTATGTACAATCCTGATTCCAAAAAAGTTGGGACAAAGTACAAATTGTAAATAAAAACGGAATGCAATAATTTACAAATCTCAAAAACTGATATTGTATTCACAATAGAACATAGACAACATATCAAATGTCGAAAGTGAGACATTTTGAAATTTCATGCCAAATATTGGCTCATTTGAAATTTCATGACAGCAACACATCTCAAAAAAGTTGGGACAGGGGCAATAAGAGGCTGGAAAAGTTAAAGGTACAAAAAAGGAACAGCTGGAGGACCAAATTGCAACTCATTAGGTCAATTAGCAATAGGTCATTAACATGACTGGGTATAAAAAGAGCATCTTGGAGTGGCAGCAGCTCTCAGAAGTAAAGATGGGAAGAGGATCACCAATCCCCCTAATTCTGTGCCGACAAATAGTGGAGCAATATCAGAAAGGAGTTCGACAGTGTAAAATTGCAGAGTTTGAACTTATCATCATTACAGTGCATAATATCATCAAAAGATTCAGAGAATCTGGAAGAATCTCTGTGCGTAAGGGTCAAGGCTGGAAAACCATACTGGGTGCCCATGATCTTCGGGCCCTTAGACGGCACTGCATCACATACAGGCATGCTTCTGTATTGGAAATCACAAAATGGGCTCAGGAATAATTCCAGAGAACATTATCTGTGAACACAATTCACCGTGCCAGCCGCCGTTGCCAGCTAAAACTCTATAGTTCAAAGAAGAAGCCGTATCGAAACATGATCCAGAAGCACAGACGTCTTCTCTGGGCCAAGGCTCATTTAAAATGGACTGTGGCAAAGTGGAAAACTGTTCTGTGGTCAGACGAATCAAAATTTGAAGTTCTTTATGGAAATCAGGGACGCCGTGTCATTCGGACTAAAGAGGAGAAGGACGACCCAAGTTGTTATCAGCGCTCAGTTCAGATGCCTGCATCTCTGATGGTATGGGGTTGCATTAGTGCGTGTGGCATGGGCAGCTTACACATCTGGAAAGACACCATCAATGCTGAAAGTTATATCCAGGTTCTAGAGCAACATATGCTCCCATCCAGACGACGTCTCTTTCAGGGAAGACCTTGCATTTTCCAACATGACAATGCCAAACCACATACTGCATCAATTACAGCATCATGGCTGCGTAGAAGAAGGGTTCGGGTACTGAACTGGCCAGCCTGCAGTCCAGATCTTTCACCCATAGAAAACATTTGGTGCATCATAAAACAGAAGACACAACAAAAAAGACCTAAGACAGTTGAGCAACTAGAATCCTACATTAGACAAGAATGGGTTAACATTCCTATCCCTAAACTTGAGCAACTTGTCTCCTCAGTCCCCAGATGTTTACAGACTGTTGTAAAGAGAAAAGGGGATGTCTCACAGTGGTAAAAATGGCCTTGTCCCAACTTTTTTGAGATGTGTTGTTGTCATGAAATTTAAACTCACCTAATTTTTCTCTTTAAATGATACATTTTCTCAGTTTAAACATTTGATATGTCATCTATGTTCTATTCTGAATAAAATATGGAATTTGGAAACTTCCACATCATTGCATTTCATTTTTATTTACAATTTGTACTTTGTCACAACTTTTTTGGAATCGGGGTTGTACCCAAACATAACTATATTTGGAAAAAATGATCTGCATTTTGGTTCATAGCACTGCCTAAACATTTAGCTCACAACATACTGTACACCTATGAACATAATTCACAATGAATATAATATAATATAATATAATATAATATAATATAATATAATATAATATAATATAATATAATATAATAATATCATAGGGGATTACAGGTGAATTACACCTACTTCATCAATATTCATTTGAAAGGGCAATTGGCTTTGGAGAAAACATAGGTAGTCTGAAGTTTCTACAATTAGTATTGAAACTACAGAACATTTCTGAATGCCGTTCTTACTTTTATGTAGCCAACACCTATGTTTACAAGGTTCAGACTTCAAAAGTCTTGTGCAGATAATTTATAATGTGGTTTTTTTTCACAAGGTTTGAAGACTCTGAAAATAGTTTTGTAAGGTTGTGTTTGCACTTAATTTAAATAAAAACAAATTTCATTACATTCACTTTACTCTCATATTGTTATTGCTGAGGGTGTCCAGAATATAACCATGTGTGTCACGTTTTCATGGATGTTTTTAGTTAGATGAAATACTTAAAAATGCCAAGGTTTATCAGACTGCCACAGAGTGTCTGACAGGCCCAGGACCTCAGAGTGTTAAAGATAACGAAATGTTGTTAAAAAGAACATTTAAGATGTCATATAAAGTGACTAAGTTTAACATTTAAAAGTACTTAAAGTCACGGCTACTTTTAAGAATACCAATAAAGGGTTTTAAAGTTACAAGTATATTTACTGAATTTAAAAAGTTCAGTAAAGGTACTTAAATTTACGACTAAATTTAAGGGCTGGTCTTAAAGGTAACTTAAATACACTACTAAATTTAAGGTTCCTTTAAGGTTTAGATTAAATTCAATTAAATTCACCTCGTGATAATGTAATACGTCACATTAAACTGATTTTTTTGGGGGTGAATGAATTTTCTTCATTTTATGCATGCTGTCAATGCCCATGTGTGGTTGCTGTTCCTGATTTTTTTTCCAATTTAAATAATAATAATAACAACAACAACAATAATAATAATAATAGCACTCGAGATTTCTGTGCATGTATGATTGGACTCTATGTGAACTATCCTTTTATCCCACTATCATCACATCTGTCTCTCAGATCTGGCTCACAGTGATGGATCAGGGTCTGCGAGCAGGAACCTTCTTCTGGCCAGGATCAGATGTGCAAATAAATGGAACTTTCCCAAATTTATATGAAAAATATAATGGGTACAGTACACATATATGTCCAGTAAGATCTGAATCCTATACAATGCAATACAACAAGATTTTAGGTTTCTCAACATTTTGGATGAATACCACTGTTGACTTCTCATTATTTAATCTGATGTGTGTGTGTGTGTGTGTGTGTGTGTGTGTGTGTGTGTGTGTGTGTGTGTGTTACAGAACAATCCCCTTTGAGCAGAGAGTTTTCACTGTTCTGAAGTGGTTACAGTTGCCTGATGATCAGCGGTAAATCCTCATTACTGAGATTCATTACATACTCACTACACTGTCATTTACATTATTATATACACTGCCTGGCCAAAAGAACAGTTGTCATTTGGATTTAAAAATCCAAATACTTAATAGCCTTTGATTGGATAATTACTGCAGTGATTAATATGTTTCAGCTGCAACAATTCTTTTAACCCAAACTGATGGAGTGAGTAGCTTCTCACTTCTTTAACAGCCATATTGGAAGATGTATCCCATAGTCATGGAAAAGATGTTACTGTGTTTCAGAAGGTCAAATTATCAAGTAAAGAGATTAGTTTAATGACTGGAATTAGGTTAAGAACTGTCCAACACCTTATTCAAACCTGAAAGGAGAGTGATGAACCATCAACTTTGCAGAAGAAATGTGATTGGAAAAAATCTTGACTGACCAGGATCAGAGATCACTTAAAGACTTAGTGATGTTGAATCATAAAAAGTCAACAGTAGAACTCACGGCTATGTTTAATAGTGAAATTAAGAGCATTTTCACACACATTGTCATGAGAACTCATAGGATTGGTATTAAATGGCTGTGTGGCCAAAAGAAAACAATTTGCTAGTAAGACTAATCAGAAGAAAAGGCTCCAGTTTGATAGGGAGCGTAAAGATTGGACTCTGGAGCAATGGAAAAAGGTCATGTGGTCTGATGAGTCCAGATTTACCCCATTCCTGAGTGATGGGTGTGTCAGGGTAAGAAGAGACGCACATGAAATGATGCACCCATCATGAATAGTGGCCACTGTACAAATGGCATGGAGGCAGTGTTATTCACTTTGATTGTTATTCAACATCATCTTGATTATTATTCACCTATTCACTTTGCCTTCGGCGAATATTGTTAAGTATTAACTCTTTCTATGGATATATTGTTGGCAATAGTGAATAGGACTTCTCCCCATTACACTTAAAATCTATGACTGTCTCCTTTGTTTTGGTCACAGTAACCTCCAGAAAATTAACAGTTAATGAAGTTCCCTACCTCTTCATCAAAACCACCCAAAGATAAGTTGTCAGAATTTAGGTACCCTTCCAATGCTGTGTCATCTGCATACTTAAAAAAATGTATGTGTGGAGACTGAGGCTTGACATGGGAGAGAAAATGCAGCCCTGTGGGGCCATGTATTTGTAAATATTGAGAAGGAAATAACTGTGTTGAATCTAACCTGCTGGGTATGGCTCAGGAGAAAATCATTAATCTCCAGAATGAGCGTTGGATTGACCCCAACCTCCATCAGTTTTCCTACCAGCAGGTGGGGTTGAATGGTGTTAAATGCACTGCTAAAATCCAGAAACACCATCTTGACAAAATTGTGAGGTTGTTTCAGGTTTTTGTATATACTGTTCGTCATTGTCCGCAATGCATTCTCAACTCTGTGATGGCCAATTTATGTGTGAAAATGTTTCTCATAGATTATCTCATCAATGGATTTTTTCTTGTTTGATGACACAGGCATATTCCAGGAAGACAGAACCAGGATTTAATGAGCTCAAATTGTGAAAGATTGGTTCATGGAGCATGAGGAATCATTTCATTCATTCATCTCATCTCATTATCTGTAGCCGCTTTATCCTGTTCTACAGGGTTGCAGGCAAGCTGGAGCCTATCCCAGCTGACTAGGGGCGAAAGGCGGGGTACACCCTGGACAAGTCGCCAGGTCATCACAGGGCTGACACATAGACACAACCATTCACACTCCCATTCACACCTACAGTCAATTTAGAGTCACCAGTTAACCTAACCTGCATGTCTTTGGACTGTGGGGGAAACCGGAGCACCCAGAGGAAACCCATGCGGACACGGGGAGAACATGCAAACTCTGCACAGAAAGGCCCTCGCCGGCCACGGGGCTCGAACCCGGACCTTCTTGCTGTGAGGCGACAGCGCTAACCACTACACCACCGTGCCGCCTGAGGAATCATTCACACATTAATTGGCCACCAAAGAGTTCTGACCTTAACCCCATTGAAAGTCTTTGGGATGTGCTTGAGAAGACTTTACAGAGTGTTTTAATTCTCTGTTGTCAATACAAGATATTGGTGAAAAATTAATGCAACTCTGGGTGGAAATAAATATTGTGATATTCCATAAGGTTGTCAAAACAATGCCATGGAGAATGCATGCTGGTATCAAAGCTAAAGGCAGTCCAATGAATGTCAGTGTGTGCAGTTTTTTTTTTTTTTTGGCCAGGCAATGTATTTTCTGTATCAAGAAGGCTACATAACAGTGTTTCCCTATTATACAGAGTTCCACCTTGACCCCCTTTGGATAATTTACAGTCCATAGCTTCTTAAAGGGGCTCTAGTCACTTCTATCTGTGTGATAGGGAACCGTTAGGTTGTAGGGTTCTACTCAGAGAGACGCACCAAAGAGCCCTTAATGCTATGGTGTTGAATAATCTTTTGGATTATTTTATCATCCTTAACTTCTTCACAGGGTTCTGTTTGGATCCCCGTGGGATAGAGTTTGACACAGAAGATTTGAACTCTGTGTGTTTTGTTGCAAGCCACACTGTGTGACACAGATCTAATAAACTTGGGGATGACATCAAATTTGATATATGTAGACAGCAAGATGATAACACCATGCTACGACTCAAGTCAATATACAAGAATAACACGTCATCAGCATTCACCATCCATCTATTAGATTTAAGTTTGGTGCTAGTATTGTATTGATCAGTGTGTCATTTAATGCTGCATTCCTATTGGTTGATTGGTTGGTAGGTTGTAGCAGCAGTCATATTGTGAAGTGGTCATCATAAGTTTCTGACACTGTCAGAATTTTGTCTAAAGACTGCCATGATCTTTGAATCTCTCTCACAGCGCAACATAGGACCACCATTCTGGAACCATGACCAAAGATATTGCCACATCTCTTTCACATCAATCATATTTCGTCTGGGACAGCCAAAAATCGCAAAGTATATACCCACCATTATGGCACTCCTAAAGTTTCTGTGTAGAACCTTACATAAATGTTCCCCTCGCATGTAAGGTTTTACCTGGAACCTTGTTGAGAAGCAAAGGACTGTTTATCCAAAGAACCCATTTTTCTGAAAGGTGCCATAAAACATTCCCAAGTGTGCTACTGTACGCTTTTAGAAAGAAAGGATTCCTCAAGAGTTTTTTGTGGTTTTATTAAGCCCAGTTCCAGAAACATTGGGATATTTTCCAAAATGGAATAGAAAAATTCTGTGATTTGTTAATTCCTGTGAACCTTTATTTAACTGAAAAAAGTACAAATAAAAGATTTTGATAGTTTTACTGACCAACTTAATTGCATTTTGTAAATATAAAAGAAGCTAGAATTTGATGCCTGCAACACACTCAGAAAAGTTGGGACAAGCGCATTATTACCATTATGTTACATCACTGGAACACTTCCCTGATTAGAGTGGATACTGAAGCACTGAGACAGGCGGGTTCTTGTATCAACAGACACTTTTGTTAATGCCACTTTTCAGTAGTCAAACACGCAACACACACACACACTGTGCCTGAAGCTCAGTTCAACTGCTTAATTAAACACAGGTGTGTCCGATTTGCTCCTCACCTTCCCCAGCCTTACTCTCCATTCACAAGCCAGCGCTCAACCACAGCCCTGCTGCCACAATCATCTTTCCTTTTAATAACACTTTTTAATTGTATGGGATCTGAAGAGAATTGTTGCAGTTTTGCGATTGGAATTTTTTTTCCATTATTGCTTGACACAAGACTTGAGCTGCTCAACAGTCTGTGGTCGCCGTTGTCTGATTCTCCTCTTCATGATGCACCATACATTCTCAATAGGAGACAGATCTGGACTGGCAGCAAACCAGTCAAGCACATGCACTCTGTGTCTACGAAGCCACGCTGTTGTAGCCTGTGCTGAATGAGGCCTGGCATTGTCCTGCTCAAATAAGCATAGACTTCACGGGAAGAGACGTTGCCTTGATGAATATGTCTCTCTAAAATCCCAATATATGCCCCAATATATCAATGGTAGCTTCACACACATGCAATTCACTCATGCCATGGGCACTGATACCCCTCATACCATCACAGGTGCTGGCTTTTGCACCTTTCTCTGATAACAAACTGGATGGTTGTGTTCACCTTTGGCACTGAGAACTCAACGTCCAGTTTTCCTGAAAACAAGCTGAAATGTGGACTCATTTGACCACAGCACACATCTCCACTGTCTTTTGGTCCATCTGAGATGAGTTTGGGCCAAGAAAAATTGGCAGTGTTTTGGCATAGAATTGATGAATGGCTTCCTCCTTGCATAACACAGTTTCAGGTTACATTTCTGGATGCAGCGGCAGACTGTCTTAAGTGACAACAGTTTTCTGAAGTATTCCTGAGCCCATGTGGCTATATTTGTCACATTAGTATGATGGTTTCTCAGACAGTGCCGGCTGAGGGCTCAAAGGTCACACACATTCAACAGTGATTTTTGACCTCACCCTTTACACGCTGAGATGTCTCCAAATTCCCTGAATCTTTTCACATTATGTACTGTAGATTTTGAAAGAACTACAATCTTGCATTGAGAAATATTCTTTTTGAATTGACTTAAAATTATCTTGCATTTTGGCACAAAGGAGTGAACCACGCCCCATTCTTGCTTGCAAAGACTGAGCCTTTGGTGCTGCTCCTTTTATACCCAGTCATGTTACCAATTAACCTGCTTTTTGTGGAATCTTCCAAAATGGTGTAACTTGTATATCCTATAAAATTTTCAGTCTTATTTTGCCTCTGTCCCAACTTTTGCTTTTGAGTGTATTGCAACATCAAATTCCAACTTTGTTTATATTTACAAAATACAATTAAGTTGGTAAGTAAAACTATTGAAAATATTTTTCTTTGTAATTTTGTCAGTGAAATAAAGGTTCATGTGAATTAACAAATCACAGACTTTTGTTTTTATTGCATTTAGGAAAATATCCCAACTTTTCTGGAAATTGGGTTAATAATTTCAAAAGGGGGTTCTTCATTTTCTGTTACAGGGGTGCACCCTGCTCTTGGGTTTTGTATAAAACCTTAAACTGGTTCTCTAGTCTTGTTAATATTTCTGTTTAATGTTTGTGTTTAAAGTGTTTTCTTTAAGTATGTAACAAATGGGTTCACTACCTCATTTCATTGTGCAATATATAAAATGAAAATAAAGTTGAGAATGATAAAGTGGACACTAGAAGCACAGTCGGGAAAAAATGATTCAGAGTGGAACATTTAATGCATGGTTCTTTAACCATCTTGTATTGGTGCTACAAAGAACTAAATAATCATTTCCATTCAGAAAGAACTTTCCACATAATGTAAGCATTAATAATGGAAATGAGTACTTTCCCAATTCTTTGTGGAATCAAAACAAAACAAAAAACACTGTAAAGAGTCATCCATCATAATGTTCTTTGGAGTGCCCAAACATATGATGATGATGATGTCGAATTTTCCCACTGTTAATGCACAGAACAGTTCTCTCAGGTTGTGTTTTAAGATTTGAACTGGTTCATGGTTGTGTGTCAAAGCACTAAATGAAATGACTGATGATTTTCTTCACAGCCCTGATTTCTACACTCTGTATCTGGAAGAGCCGGATAAATCAGGACACAAGTTCGGACCTGTCAGTGGAGGGGTGAGGAAGAAAAAACAATATTAATACTAACAACAATAACAGTCTACAACATCATCATTTGTGTGTGTGTGTGTGTGTGTGTGTGTGTGTGTGTGTGTGTGTGCACGCAGTTTAGGTACACATGTGAGTGAATGTTTCTTTGAAGGGTTATACATGTGTGGTATGGATGTGGCTATATAGTTTGGCAAGGTGTGTGTGATGTAAATATCCGAGTTGGAGTTCAGTAACTGCCAATGAAATTAGTTTATTCATGAATACCGTATATTTCATCTGTTCTACAATTTTAGAGGTTGACCAGTCGATGGTGAGAGGGTGTTCTCATGAGTAGTGTGTTTTTAGCAGCATACAGCTGTGAGGAATTTGTTCCTAACGTGTGAAGCCCAGCCTCTGTCAACAATTATCCTAAACAAACGAAACAATATGAATGCAATCTAATAATATCCCTCCACTTACTTTGCTTGTTTCAAAGAAAGCTGACAATCGTTTTTTTTTACACTTATGCTCATGACTGATATCTTCATCTTCAGAAAAAGGGGTGAGAATACATAAATGTGTTCGTTGGTGTAAAATTATCATTCACTAACTCTAGCTTCATGACAATGCCATTAAACTAGGCATTATCATGAAGCTAGAGTTAGTGAATGGCGGCACAGTGGTGTAGTGGTTAGCATGGTCGCCTCACAGCAAGAAGGTTCTGGGTTCTAACCCAGCGGCCGTCGAGGGCCTTTCTGTGTGGAGTTTGCATGTTTTCCCTGTGTCCGTGTGGGTTTCCTCCGGGTGCTCCGGTTTCCCCCACACTCCAAAGACATGCGGTTAGGTTAATATGGGACGGCCTTGGGCTGAGGTGCCCTTGAGCAAGGCACCTAACCCCCAACTGCTCCCCGGGTGCTGTTAGCATGGCTGCCCACTGCTCTGGGTATGTGTGTGTCTTCACTGCTTCAGATGGATTAAATGCAGAGAGGAAATTTCACAAGTGTGTGATGAATCAAGTTGTGCTTTCTTTCTTTCTAGTAGCACTCAGTGCTTTTTGGTATGCTCAGCCCCAAACAGATCCCAAGGTGATGTGATTATATACTTTTGTCAAGCGCATTCTGCGAGTTAATTTATCTCAAACATCAAGTGAAAATCCATAACTTTTCATAAAACTCCCAATGAGTTTTATCCTAACAGATTGGTTAGGTCAGTCAGTCAAAGCTCATTCATTCTCATAACATTCATCTAAAAATGTGTTATGTAGGGTGAGGTGAGGAGAGGAAGGTTGTGTGATTTATTGTTTTCAGAATTCTGAGTCACAGGCTCAATTTCAGGCATGTGCAACAAGCCAGCAAAAGTGCTGGGAATATGTTCCCTGTGTAACCCCACAGCTGTCAGGGAGATGTGGTGAGATAAGGATCCACAAACAGAACACAGACAGTACATCTGTGAAGATTCTCAGTCATCCAGGTCATAGTAACTGTGGGTGGTTAAAGAGAGCAACTGGACTTGCTTGAAGATTCTTGAAGACGTTTCACCTCTCATCCGAAAGGCTTCTTTAGTTCTGTCTGACTAGTAGGGAGTATCAGGTATTTATCCTTTGATGGATGAAAAGCTCATCTAAGGTGTCGTTGAGTCATCCTGTTGGT
Source organism: Neoarius graeffei (assembly GCF_027579695.1). Classification (NCBI taxonomy): domain Eukaryota; kingdom Metazoa; phylum Chordata; class Actinopteri; order Siluriformes; family Ariidae; genus Neoarius; species Neoarius graeffei. Next base: position 104,752,562 of record NC_083570.1, read on the forward strand.
GTGGGTCACTGGGGGCTGGATGTGAACGGCCTCAAGAGTCATTAGGATGATCAATGGATTGCCCGTTAAGGTGATCAACGGAATGCGGATTCTCTCTGTCCTCTTGTGAGTCACTGAAAACAGCTGGGTTTTGGTGTGCATTCAGTTGTCTGGGAAGTGTGCCAAGGGCTGCATTGTACAACCCCGATTCCAAAAAAGTTGGGACAAAGTACAAATTGTAAATAAAAACAGAATGCAATAATTTACAAATCTCAAAAACTGATATTGTATTCACAATAGAACATAGCCAACATATCAAATGTTGAAAGTGAGACATTTTGAAATTTCATGCCAAATATTGGCTCATTTGAAATTTCATGACAGCAACACATCTCAAAAAAGTTGGGACAGGGGCAATAAGAGGCTGGAAAAGTTAAAGGTACAAAAAAGGAACAGCTGGAGGACCAAATTGCAACTCATTAGGTCAATTGGCAATAGGTCATTAACATGACTGGGTATAAAAAGAGCATCTTGGAATGGCAGCGGCTCTCAGAAGTAAAGATGGGAAGAGGATCACCAATCCCCCTAATTCTGCGCCGACAAATAGTGGAGCAATATCAGAATGGAGTTCAACAGTGTAAAATTGCAGAGTTTGAACATATCATCATATACAGTGCATAATATCATCTCCAGATTCAGAGAATCTGGAAGAATCTCTGTGCATAAGGGTCAAGGCCGGAAAACCATACTGGGTGCCCGTGATCTTCGGGCCCTTAGACGGCACTGCATCACATACAGGCATGCTTCTGTATTGGAAATCACAAAATGGGCTCAGGAATATTTCCAGAGAACATTATCTGTGAACACAACTCACCGTGCCATCCACCGTTGCCAGCTAAAACTCTATAGTTCAAAGAAGAAGCCGTATCTAAACATGATCCAGAAGCGCAGACATCTTCTCTGGGCCAAGGCTCATTTAAAATGGACTGTGGCAAAGTGGAAAACTGTTCTGTGGTCAGACGAATCAAAATTTGAAGTTCTTTATGGAAATCAGGGACGCCGTGTCATTCGGACTAAAGAGGAGAAGGATGACCCAAGTTGTTATCAGCGCTCAGTTCAGAAGCCTGCATCTCTGATGGTATGGGGTTGCATTAGTGCGTGTGGCATGGGCAGCTTACACATCTGGAAAGACACCATCAATGCTGAAAGGTATATCCAGGTTCTAGAGCAACATATGCTCCCATCCAGACGACATCTCTTTCAGGAAAGACCTTGCATTTTCCAACATGACAATGCCAAACCACATACTGCATCAATTACAGCATCATGGCTGCGTAGAAGAAGGGTCCGGGTACTGAACTGGCCAGCCTGCAGTCCAGATCTTTCACCCATAGAAAACATTTGGCGTATCATAAAACGGAATATATGACAAAAAAGACCTAAGACAGTTGAACAACTAGAATCCTACATTAGACAAGAATGGGTTAACATTCCTATCCCTAAACTTGAGCAACTTGTCTCCTCAGTCCCCAGATGTTTACAGACTGTTGTAAAGAGAAAAGGGGATGTCTCACGGTGGTAAATATGGCCTTGTCCCAACTTTTTTGAGATGTGTTGTTGTCATGAAATTTAAAATCACCTAATTTTTCTCTTTAAATGATACATATTCTCAGTTTAAACATTTGATATGTCATCTATGTTCTATTCTGAATAAAATATGGAATTTTGACACTTCCACATCATTGCATTCCGTTTTTATTTACAATTTGTACTTTGTCCCAACTTTTTTGGAATCAGGGTTGTAGGTGGCTGATAAATGATGTCTTAGGCCCTGTTCACATGGCAACGGATTCAGGTGACTCCGATACAATTGCTTATCGTTTAGGCCTGGCATCCACACGGCACCGGTGTTTTGGGTGCCCAAAACGCAATCTTTTTGAGAACGGGTTCCAGAGTGGAAAGATCTGGCAACATTGCCATTGTGAAGTCGTCTGGATGAGTAGAACGGATTTGTTTATGATGACGTCACAACCACATGACTGTGAGTGCTTCACGCCGGGTAGAAGTGTAACGAATATCACCAGGATATCACCAGGAAAAAGCCTTACAGAGCACTAGTGAGAGTGAAACACGAGCTTGGATATTATTATTATTATTATTATGTTCAGTGTTAGTTCACAGTAGTAATGCAAGAAGCAGAATAGTGACAGTAATAGTGAAGCAAAAACATGCAATTGTACAAACACTGCAGCTCTACAGCAAAATATTCATTTATGAAATGGTCTGATTCTTAACACCAGTAGTGCCAATGATCTTCTCATTGCGACGCGATGCGAGTTGTCAACAAATCCTATAACTTGGTTCATGAAACGCGCTTACAAAATATTTTCACTGTGAATATTTATTGTGTAATGGTGCAAAGTGAGAGAGAGAGAGAGAGAGAGAGAGAGAGAGAGAGAGAGACTCTGCCCTTAGGGCAGAGTCAATCCCGCCAGCAAAAATAGGGAAAAAAAGGAGTGATCTCACCTCTTCAGATATTGGTTTAAGTCCGACAATACATTCCTCAAAAAGGGCGTAGAGGAGCAAATTAATCCATCAACGTGTAGCATTCAATTTATTCCGGACCATTAAAGATGGCGCCTTCCGCGTAGAATCATACATCATCCTCGCCGCCATATTGGATAGGTCAAAGCGGAGAATAAAGATTCATGCGCTGCCTTTAACTGTACCAACAGGTTTACCGTCCAAACGAGATCACATGGGATTACCTTTCACAGGTGAGAAACAACAAATTCATCCATCAACGTGTAGTATTCAATTTATTCCGGACCATTAAAGACGCCGCCTTCCGCGTAGAATCATACGTCATCCTCGCCGCCATATCGAATAGTTCAAAGCGGAGAATAAAGATTAGCTGCGTTTAACTGTACCAACAGGTTTGCCGTCCAAACGAGATCACATGGGATTACCTTTCACAGGTGAGACTGGAAAAATACTTTTCATTGTATTTGGTCATTATAATGTAATTTTACAAACAGATTTTCCTGACTTTGTGGCTAATATGAAGTCTCGCGCATAATAGTTTATGCGCATGCGTCCTTACTTCTTCTATTGTTCTGGTGTCTCCGAAGAGACTGTCTTACAGCGTCCCTAGAGGTGTGGCATGTGTATTGCATCATTTTCAGCAAGCGTTGCGTTGCCATATGGACCTGATATTTTACTGATCGTTGCCCATTTGGACGTGATATATTTTTAAATAACATCTCGTTGCCGTTGTCATATGGATGTAGCCTTAGACCCCCACCTCTGTTCAGTGATGGCCATTCCAGGTTGACAAAAATGGCTTCTTTAACTCCTCGCTCATACCAACGATCCTCTCTGGCTAAAATGCATATGTTGCAATCCTGAAATGAGTGTCCTTTGTTGTTAAGATGAAGGTAGACAGCAGAGTCCTGGCCTGAAGAACTGGCTCTCCTGTGTTGAGCCATACGCCTGTGAAGCGGTTGTTTTGTTTCCCCACTGTTTCCTCACTGCACTGAATTGCATACACTACATTGTCCTGTTTGTGTCTGGCTATTCTGTCCTTAGGGTGGACCAGTTTCTGCTTCTGGGTGTTACTGGGTCTGAAATGTACCGGAACGTTGTGTTTGTAGAAGATCCTCCTGAGTTTCTCAGATAGACCAGAAATGTAGGGAATGACAATGTTCTTGCATTTGTTCCTGTTATCCTCCTTGTCCATTATGTTCCTTTTTCTGCTCTTGAAGAAAGACCAGTTAGGATACCCGCAGTTCTGAAGTGCTTTCTTGATGTGATTCTGCTCCTTCTCTTTTCCCTCTACCATTGTAGGGATGTTCTGAGCCCTGTGTTGCAAGGTCCTAATGACCCCCAATTTGTGTTCCAGTGGGTGGTGAGAGTCGAAGAGTAGGTACTGGTCTGTGTGTGGGGGCTTCCGGTAGACCTCGATGCTCAGGCTTCTGTCTTGTCTAATGTGTACATCACAATCCAAGAAGGCTAGATTATTCCCACTGACGTCCTCCTGAGTGAAATTGATGTTGATATCCACTGCATTGATGTGCTTAGAGAAGGCTTCCACTTCATGGGTTTTGATTTTAACCCAGGTGTCATCCACATATCTGAACCAGTGGCTGGGAGCAACTCCTGAAAAAGTGGTCAAAGCCTTATGTTCCACTTCCTCCATGTAAAGATTGGCCACAATATGGGACACCGGTGAGCCCATGGCACATCCATGCTTCTGTCTGTAGAAACTTTCATTAAACTGGAAATAAGTGGTAGTCAGGCAGAGGTCAAGCAGGGTGCAAATCTGGTCCGTGGTGAGGTTCGTTCTATCCAGTAAGGTGTTGTCTTGAAGGAGTCATTTTCTAACAGATTCAACTGCTTCTGTGGTGGGAATGCAGGTGAAAAGAGAAGTGACATCGTAAGAAACCATGGTTTCATCTAAGTCTAGTTTGAGGTCTGCAACTTTAGTAGCAAAATCTTGGGAGTTTTTGATGTGATGTAGCGTATTCCCAACAAGAGGATCCAGGATGGTGGCTAGGTGTTTGGCAATGTTATAGGTGACAGAGTTTATACTGCTGATGAAAGGTCTGAGTGGAGCTCCTTCCTTGTGAATCTTGGGGAGTCCGTATATGAAAGGAACAGCTTCCCCAGGGTACAATCTGTAGTAAAGAGCTCGGTTGATGGCTTGGTCCTTTTCTAGTTGTTGCAGGCAGCTAACAACTTTCTTTTTGTAACAACTGGTGGGGTCCCGCCTTAAGGTTTCATAGGTGGTTGTGTCGCTGAGGAGACTGGTCATCTTTGAGTGGTAGTCCGCTGTGTTTAGCACCACTGTGCATCTCCCTTTGTCAGCAGGAAGGATGGTGATGTCCCGGTCTCTTTGAAGCAATGTAAAAGCCCTCCTTTCTTGGCTGGTGAGGTTGGAGGGGGTGCTTTTGCACTGGACAGAGCAGCTGATATCTCCAGTCTAAGTTGTTCTGCCTCTGTGTTGGTCAGATTGTTGTTTTTGATGGCTGACTCTGTGGCTGTGATGAGATCTACCACTGGTATCTGCTCTGGTGAAACTGCAAAGTTAAGTCCCTTGGAAAAGAAACATCTTTCTCTGGTTGGGTGAGTACCCTGTCCGATAAGTTCTTCACCCATTTCTCTTCTATGTCCGGTTGTGTAGCCTGGTCAGATTTCTTCCTCCAAGTCAGCACTTCTGTCTTACTGGAGGAGGTGGTTTTAGACAGCAATGTTTGAAATTTGCGCATCTGTCATTCCTTGCCTTTGGTATGTTGTGAAATCTGTGCCTTCTCTGCAAAATCAGAGACTCATTCCAAAACTTCACTGGGAAGAAGTACTGTCAACTCTTCAAACATCAGTTCAGTCTTGTTCTGGAGAGCATCGATGGTGAAGTGTACTTGTCTCACTCTCTCGTTGAGAAGCTGCTTCTGGGCTTTCTGGAGGATTATTTTAGCTCTGTGTCCTTTGACTGTTGAATGCAGGCATAGGCTAGTGGGGATAATGTTGGATTGTTGGCATCTCAGGTTGAAACGCAGGTGGTTCCTGTAGTCTGCCAGTTTTCTGGAAGTCCTCTCATACTCCCGCACCAGTCGAAGGGTTCTTCCCAGTGAAGTTTTGGGCACCTCAGCCCAAGGCTGTCCCATATTAACCTAACCGCATGTCTTTGGAGTGTGGGGGAAAACGGAGCACCCGGAGGAAACCCACACAGACACAGGGAAAACATGCAAATTCCACACAGAAAGACCCTCGACAGCCACTGGGTTCAAACCCAGAACCTTCTTGCTGTGAGGCGACAGTGCTAACCACTACACTACTTTAGCCGCTTTATCCTGTTCTACAAGATCACAGGCAAGCTGGAGCCTATCCCAGCTGACTATGGGCGAAAGGCGGGGTACACCCTGGACAAGTTGCCAGGTCATCACAGGGCTGACACAGACAACCATTCACACTCACATTCACACCTATGGTCAATTTAGAGTCACCAGTTAACCTAACCTGCATGTCTTTGGACTGTGGGGGAAACCGGAGCACCCAGAGGAAACCCACGCGGACACGGGGAGAACATGCAATCTCCGCACAGAAAGGCCCTCATCAGCCACGGGGCTCGAGCCTGGGCCTTCTTGCTGTGAGGCGACAGCCTAGCTAACCACTACACCACCGTGCTGCCCAAAAGGCAAAAATATGAATGCAAATACCAGGTTGCATGGGAGAATGAATTTCCATGGATAAGCAAATGTTTGACCAGCCAGTTACACATTTTAGGGTAAAGATACCTTAAATCAGAATATAATGGACATTTGAGTGTGAAATTAAACTAGTCTTCCATACCATTTTAGAAACAAACTGTACAACTTCTAAAGTGTTGAGTGAAATTTTGCATGACAGAGAATTTGTTTGATGAGTGTATTTGAATAGTGTGGTAGTGTCTTAGTGCTATTTTCAATTTATGTTTGAAAGTTTTAAGTGAAAGTTTACAAGTGAATTATCTGAAAAGTGATTGATTTTGATAGAGTTTTGAGGTTTTAAGTGAAAGATTACTAGTGAGTGTATTTTGGTAGTACTAAAATTTTGCATTCGAGTGAATTTCTTTGTGTAGTATATTTTGATAGGATGGTAGTATTTATAGTGTCATTTTTAAATTTTGTTTGAAAACTTTCAGTCAAAGTTTGCAAATGAGCAAATTCCTTTGATGCATTCCGATAGGATTTTGATAATATTTCTAGTGCTTTTTAAAAATTCTGTTGGAAAGTGTTGAGTGAGAGAGATGCATTTTAGTAGTACTAAGACAGTGCAGTATTCATTTAATTGAGTTGTTACTATTTTGGTTAAATCTTATTAAAATTGTATTTAATTTATATATGATATTAGCCCTGTGATGATCTGGCCACTTGTACAGGGTGTACTCCGCCTTTCGCCCATAGTCAGCTGGGATAGGCTCCAGCTTGCCTGCGACCCTGTAGAACAGGATAAAGCGGCTAGAGATAATGAGACGAGATCTATGATATTATAGTTCTCTGTATTTTTACATGAGCTTACAGAAGGAAAACACATTTGATGCAATCCAGTAATACTTTCATTCACTGTGACTATTTTAAGAAATTATAAACATTCTTCTAAAGCACCATTTGTGTTGTTTTCTGTGGGTCTCTGTATACAATATTCAGACATGAGATTTTTCAGCTAAAAATCTGATTTAAGACTTCCCTTTCATTGTTATTATATTAAAGTTCAAGACAAGAGTATTATTTCAGATTTTTCACTCTGCACTCTCTCATGCCTGATACATGAATCCCATAACCTATAGTAGGGGAGAGTGGGGTAAGATGAGCCACTTTTTACATTTTTCATCATAACTACATGTTAAAGCCATTTTTGCTTCCAATCTACACACCATACCAAATTTCAAAGTGTACTGTTACTATCTGAGCAAAACATAATTGATAAGCTCTTATGGTTAGAGTGATATTACCTCTTGAAAAAAAAATGTCAAGTGGCTCAACTTACCCCATGCACGGGGTAAGATGAGCCACTGTGTGGGGTAAATTGAGCCAACACAAAACATGTTAGGTTAACAAAGTAAACAACTTTTATTATTAGAAATGCAATCAATGAATCAAGTCAAGTCAATCAAGTGGGGGATAGGGCCGTTGCATAGAGAAGGGGAGATGAAGAGAGAGGTGATAGAACGAGATGGGATAGGGAGGGATAGATAGATGGATAGAGAGAGATATGCGTAGATAGATAGAAAGAGGGATGGTTAGAGAGGGAATGAGAGATATACTATATTATAGAAATTACTAAAACAGTAGAACAGTGCCAAAAGAATCTTATTTCTTTCAGTAGGTTAAAACATTGCTAAAACATGCAGCAATCATTCCATCAATCATTCAATCATTTCATCATTATTCAATGTTCCAAGCGTTCAAATGGCAAGGGAACACCATTTGCCTCTCCCTCCGTGCTGTCCCCCCAACAGTAAAGGGGCGGGGCAATTTTTTCACAATATCCTGTCTTGACAGGACAGCCTCATCTTTCTCTTTGAAGACAAAGGTTGGCTTTCTTGCAGAGCCATGGCATGACCGGCTTCTTTTGAGAAATCTTGCCTCTATTTCGAAGACATCCAATTTGATTATCTGGCCAATGAAGAAATGCACTTTCTTCTTCCCCGTGTATTTTGCCACAACATAATCCCCCACATCTAACAACTGGTCTTCCTCATCTGATGTCATATATATATATATATATATATATATATATATATATATATATATATATATATATATATATATATATATATGTTGTTGTCATATATGACCAGTAAATGTGAAAACTTAAGTGTCATCCATATTGGGTAAGCTCAGCCACCAATGGGGTAAGTTGAGCCAGTGGCTCAACTTGCCCCACATCTAATGGCTCATCTTACCCCATGGCCACCATTTTGTAGAAAAATGCTAATAAAGGGGATTAGGCTAATCAAAATTATTTTTATTAGCATTCATATCATAGCTTAGAAAGCCACTAACTTAACCCTAATGTGTCTAAATATTATTCTACTTTTGTCTTCTCTAAATCATCTTCACTGTGGACAAACATGGAATTGACTTAGAAAGCACAAAAACACATTTTTATAAATATGTCCCTCACCTAGTTTGACATGTGGTGCTCCTCTCCACAAGTGTAAGTAAATGGTCCCGGCCCCCTTTGAATGTGGTCACATGGTCACATTTGTTTACTGTTTCTTAGAAACAGGGGGTGGCTCATCTTACCCCCTGGCTCATCTTACCCCGCTCTCCCCTACGTAATTGTAATTGATAGAACAATATCAACAATTCAATATCGTAATTGATAGAACAATATCAACAATTCAGAAACTCTTTAATTGTATAAATTTCAAATGGTTTGCAATTAATTGGGATCCACTGTTTTTATCATTTCAACCATGCATCATACCCTCGTCCAATTGAAAATGTCGTTCATGCACTTTTCTCCCCAATGAGAATTTTGAAAAGTTGGCAAGTATGCTATTGTGAATGGTCTGTGTTTCCATTGAATAATGTTTTGTAATTAAAACTGGAGGTGACTTGGTGGTGTAGTGGTTAGCACTGTTGCCTCACAGCAAGAAGGTTCTGGGTTCAAGCCCAGTGGCTGACGGGGGCCTTTCTGTTTGCATGTTCTCTCCATGTCTGTGTGGGTTTCCTCTGGGTGCTTCTGTTTTCCCCACAGTCCAAAGACATGCAGGTTAGGCTAACTGGTGGCAACCCTGCCCAGGATAAGCGGTTATGGGTGATGGATGGATGGAGTTAAAACTGGGTATTCTCCTGTCATGATAATCATTCGGACCTCTGAGACCTGATATTTGGCATGAGATTTCGATCGCATCGTGAAAAATGTGTTTCCATTTCAATTTTGTGAAATATTGCATTGTTAAATCGTCTGACAAACCACCTCATGCAAAAGTATAAACTTTATTGTGTTGAGTGCTTTGTCTAAATTCATGTGTTTCCATTACTTGTGTTTTAGTTTGCAACTTAAAATTGTGCACTAGTGTCAGAATGAGCATTTGTGATTAATTTGCGACTCTGAAAGGCTTCAAGAACACAGGCTCAAATCTGTTTCTGTGCAAAAGCCATGAAAAGCTATTATTTTGTCTAACTGGTGAACTGGCGACAGAGTCATGGGTGTTGAAGGCTCACTGATTTGCATGGGGCATGAAGGCGAGCCCATATGGTCCAATCGCACAGAAGAGCTACTGTAGTACTGCCAAAAAATGTAATACTGACACAGCATTAATTTTTCCAGCAGTTTGTGCTACAGGAGCTCTTCTATGGGATTGGACCATTTGGGCTCACCTTCGTGCTCCATGTGAATCAGTGAGCCTTTGACACCCATGACCTTGTAGCCGGTTCACTGGTTGTCCCTCCTTGGACCACTTTTGGTAGGTACTAACCACTGCATACAAGGAACACTCCACAAGATGTACCATTTTGGAGATACTCAGACCCAGTCATCTGGCTATAACAATTTGGCTCTTGTCAAAGTCGCTCAGATCTTTATGTTTGCCCATTTTTCCTGCTTCCAATACATCAACTTCAAGAACTGACTGTTCTCTTGCTGCCTAATACATCCCACCCCTTGACAGGTGCCATTGTAATATATATGGGGAAAAAAAACAGAGACCACTGTAAAATTATCAGTTTCTTTGGTTTTACTATTTATAGGTATGTGCTAGGTATGTGTTTGAGGAACACAAAAAATTTGTTTTATTCCATAAACTACTGACAACACTTCCACCAAATTCCACATCAAAATATTGTCACTTACAGCATTTAATTCAGAAAATGACAACTGGTCAAAATAACAAAAAAGATGAAGTGTTTTCAGACCTTGAATAATGCATACATTGCCTTGAAAAAGTATTCATACCCCTTGAACTTTTTCAAATTTTTCCACCTTACAACCACGAACTTAAAAGTTTTTTTTATTGAGATTTTATGTGATAGACCAACACAGAGTAGCACATAATTGTGAAGTGAAACGAAAATGATAAATGGTCTTCAAAATTTTAAACAAAAATCTGAAAAATGTGGTGTGCATTAGTATTCAGCCCCCCTGTGTCAATACTTTGTAGAGCCACCTTTTGCTGCGATTACAGCTGCAAGTCTTTTGTGGCATGTCTCTACCAGCTTTGCACATCTAGACACTGAAATTTTTGCCCATTCTTCTTTGCAAAATAGCTCAAGCCCAGCCAGATTGGATGGAGAGCATCTGTGAACAGCAATTTTCAAGTCTTGCTACAGATGCTCAATGGGATTTAGGTCTGGGCTTTGACTGGGCCATTCTAACACATGAATATTCTTTGATCTAAACCATTCCATTGTAGCTCTTGCTGTATGTTTAGGGTCATTGTCTTCCTGGAAGGTGAATCTCCTTCCCAGTCTCAAGTCTTTTGCAGCCTCCAACAGGTTTTCTTCCAGGATTGCCCTGTATTTAGCTCCATCCATCTTCCCATCAACTCTGACCAGCTTCCCTGTCCCTGCTAAAGAAAAGCATCCCCATAGCATGATGCTGCCACCACCATGTTTCACAGTAGGGATGGTGTGTGCAGGGTGATGAGCAGTGTTATGGCCCTTTTCCACTACCCTTTTTCAGCTCACTTCAGCTCGCTTCAGCTCACTTCAGCCCGACACGGCTCGTGTTTCGACTATCTCAAAACAGCACGACTCAGCTCGCTTCAGCCCTGCTTAGCACCCAAAACTCGCAAGGTTTTGGAGTGGGGCTGAAGCGAGCCAAACCGAGCTGAGTGAGGCTGGGGGCGTGAGCAGACACTCCCCTGTGCACTGATTGGTGAGGAGGAGTGTCCTCACACACCCACACACACCCCGCAAGCACGCTGGGATCTGTAAACACCGTAAATCCGTAAGAAGAAGAATTACGAATTACGAGAATTTCTGGAGCCTTATGCGCCTTGCCTCATCTATACGCTCTTGCCAGTATCTGTTGGTGTTGTCGGTGACAACAAGCCACAGCACCAAGACCAGCAACACTAACGACTCCATGTCCTCCATGTTTATTGTTTACTATCCAGGCTGTGAGACTACCGCTTAAAAGATCACTGATGTCACTGTTTGCGCCGCTTAACGACATCACGTGACGTCCACCCACTTTCGCTAACTCCACCCAATGTGTCCACCCACTTCCAGCCAGCATGGTTCAGCGCGGTTGTAGTCGAAATGCAACTCCAATAGCCCCGCTCAGCTCGACTCAGCCCAACTCAGCACGGCACGGCTCAGCCCGACTCAGCCGCTTTTGTAGTGGAAAAGCGGCACTAGTTTTCCGCCACACATAGTGCTTTGCATTTAGACCAAAATGTTCAACTTTGGTCTCATCTTACCAAAACACCTTCTTCCACATGTTTGCTGTGTCCTCTACATGGCTTCTGGCAAACTGCAAACGGGACATCTTAAGCCTGTCTTTCAACAATGGCTTTCTTCTTGCCACTCTTCCAAAAAGGCCAGATTTGTGGAGTGTACAACTTATAGTTGTCCTGTGCACAGATTCTTCCACCTGAGCTGTGGATTTCTGCAGCTCCTCCAGAGTGATCATGGGCCTCTTGGCTGCTTCACTGACCAGTGCTCTCCTTGCTCACTCTGTCAGTTTAGGTGGACGGCCATGTCTTGGTAGGTTTGCAGTTGTGCCATACTTGTTCCATTTTTGAATGATGGATTGAACAGTGCTTCTTGAGATGTTCAGAGCTTGGGATTTTTTTTTATAACTTAACCCTGCTTTACAATTCTCCAGAACTTTATCCCTGACCTGTCTGGTGAGTTCTTTGGTCTTCATGATGCTGTTTGTTCTTCAGTTTTTTCTAACAAACCACTGAGGCCTTCACAGAACAAGTGTATTTATGCTGAGAGTAAATTACACACAGTAGGACTCTAACTAATTAGATGACTTCTGAAGGCAATTGATTGCACTGGATTGTATTTAGAGGTATCAGAGTACAGGGGGCTGAATACTAATGCACACCACATTTTCCAGATTTTTATTTGTTTAAAATTTTGAAGACCATTTATCATTTTCGTTTCACTTCACAATTATGTGCTACTCTGTGTTGGTCTATCACATAAAATCTCAATAAAACACTTTTAAGTTCATGGTTGTAAGGTGGAAAAATGTGAAAAAGTTCAAGGGGTATGAATACTTTTTCAAGGCACTGTAGGATTCCATACTGGACGTTCAGGGCTTTAAGTTGCTGCTTTACTTTGTCAAAGCGCTTCCTTTTGATATGTGTCTTCCTGGCAACATCCTGGAGGAATTTCACCTCCTGTTCTTTAAACATCACTTTTCCTTTGGCCCTGGCTGCCCGGATCACTCTCTCTTTATCTTTAAAGTTGAGGAAGCGCATTATTAGCGCTCTGGGGATGTTGTGATCTTGGCGACCCTGCAGGCGGTGGGCTCGTTCGATGAAGACCGGATAAGGGAAGGAGTCAGCCCCAAATACCTCATAAGCCATTGCTCCAGAAAAGCTGCGGCATCTCGTCCCTCTGCTCCCTCCAGCAGGTTGATGAGGCGAAGGTTGTTGCGCCGGCTGCGGTTTTCCTGGCCTTCAGTCTTGGCGGTGAGAGAAATTACCTGCTTCTGGAGCTCGGCAACTGTTTTTTGCAAAGTTGTAACGTTGTCCTCCGTGTCTCCAATACGTTGTTCAGCATCCGCGAGTCTGTTAGAAAACTCGTTGAAGTCATGTTTAATATCTTGTATGGCTCTTAGGACCCCTGTAAAGTTTGCCGAGAACTCATCTCTCATGTTGGTTATAGCTTTCATGATCATGTTTCCCCCAACAGTTTCCACGTTGCTACTGTAGCTGCGCTGCTCGCTGTTAGCATAACTGAAGGAGCTGAGGCAAGTGGGCCCACTTCGGTGGAATTAGCAGGCTGGTTTGTCTCCTTTTTCTGTTTTCTAGTTTCCATTATGAGCACAGAGGTTGTAGCAAATCACATAAGATATTTTTTAGAGTATTTATGAGCATTCAGGATATTAACTGCAGGATATTAACTCCGTTAGCTCAGAGGGATCAGTCGTCGACGTGTGTGCTGATTTCCATAAAGAACTTCAAATTTTGATTCGTCTGACCACAGAACAGTTTTCCACTTTGCCACAGTCCATTTTAAATGAGCCTTGGCCCAGAGAAGATGTCTGCGCTTCTGGATCATGTTTAGATACGGCTTCTTCTTTGAACTATAGAGTTTTAGCTGGCAATGGCGGATGGCACGGTGAATTGTGTTCACAGCAGTGGTGGCTCCTGAATTTTTTTTCAGGGGGGGCAATTTTCCCCCGTTATGTCTACACGGACTGTAAATGTCCACAGGACTGAAGTAAATTGACCTACAGTAGGTTGCAAATCAATTGGCCGAACTTGTTTTGCCTGGTAAATTCAGATATCAATATAGACTCTCTCTTCTCTCCACTAGGTGGCAACACTAAACAAGTTAAAGGTGGCAAACTAAGGTAGCCTAGTAAACTAGACCCACCCGCCTAGCGGCCAAACATATTTTTGCCTACGAGTGGCAAATATTCACATTTAGTCTGGCTTGCCAGGCTAAAACTAAGGAAGATTCATTGTGAAGCCTTCAAAGCAAAACATTTGGCATCACAATCAATTAATAATACATTACTCATTTATTTTCTCATATTATTCCAGTATTCTATAATAAGTAGACACAAATTCTTAATTATAAACATATTCTAATTTCTTCAGTTCTAAAGAATGCAATTAAAGTGGCAGGATATAAATCCAAAACAAGTGTTTAAGTTTTGAAAAAGATGAAGAAAAGCATAACCATCAAACAAACATGTGCAGCTTAATTATGTGTTTTTTTAATATGGAATTGCACCATTTTAACAACAAATAATTCTAAATAAATTCTGCAGTTTTTTTTTTTAAAGGAAATTTAAAGTATTACAAGCATGTCAATGAACACAAAAGGCTTTAGTTATTTAGCTATATACACACAAGGTTACACAAGGTTTTGTAGTCAGTGCAACTTGGCTTAACAAGTTGGAAAAAAGGTAAGGTGCTGCTGGCTCCAATGAACACATATACTGTACAATATATAAAAACTGAAAATATGCTTAATTTACACCAAGTCAGAGAGAACTTGAGGCTACTGAAATATTCCAAGCATGGCAATGTTAAACTGCCATTGGTAAAACACACACACACACACACACACACACACACACACACACACACACACACAAAAACAACTTTTGCCTAGTAAATTCAAATATCAGATATCACTGTACCGTCTGCTGTGCTACTTCCAGGGTGGAAGAGAACGCAAGGGTAGCAAAAGCGAGCATTGACTACATCACAGCCAGCTAGCCAAGTTTTCCGGTGGTACCAGTTCTTGTTAAAACCTCTTGAGTCGGTCTTCTCCCCCTTCGTAGACACTTGCTTGATGTTTAAATTTGGTCTAGGAGGTTCTCGCTGTTTGACTGCCGTTTTCTCCTCATTGGTACGACGACTAAAGGGAACTTCTTTCAGAGACGCTATCGTATTGTTTCACTCAACACTCACCGCCATCTTCATACAATGTTCACACACTTCCCCCGCAAGTTGCGTTTTCCAGCCCAAAATTATGTTCAAAACCCGCAAAAATGCACTTAAAATTGCCCAATCTGGCAACACTTGCGCGACGCAACAGGCGTATGACGTAAGCACGCTGCTTGTGCGAGCACATAAAACCTAATAGAAAATGCATTGGGAGCATGATTTTCGAAAAAAACGTACGTACCATTACGGTCAATGGGAGATTTTGGGGCAAATCTGAACCTGACAGAAATCGCCCTAAAAGGGCGTGGCTACACCAGGCGCGACCTTAGCCTGATTGGACAATGACATTACTGTTGGTAGTAGGAGTAGATAAAAAAAAAATCTCCCTCCCTGTTTGGGAGTGCATCGCCCAAATCGCCCCTATTAACGAGCCGCCAGTGGTTCACAGATAATGTTCTCTGGAAATATTCCTGAGCCCATTTTGTGATTTCCAATACAGAAGCATGCCTGTATGTGATGCAGTGCCGTCTAAGGGCCCGAAGATCACGGGCACCCAGTATGGTTTTCCGACCTTGACCCTTACGCACAGAAATTCTTCCAGATTCTCTGAATCTTTTGATGATATTATGCACTGTAGATGATGATATGTTCAAACTCTTTGCAATTTTACACTGTCGAACTCCTTTCTGATATTGCTCCACTATTTGTCGGCGCAGAATTAGGGGGATTGGTGATCCTCTTCCCATCTTTACTTCTGAGAGCCGCTGCCACTCCAAGATGCTCTTTTTATACCCAGTCATGTTAATGACCTATTGCCAATTGACCTAATGAGTTGCAATTTGGTCCTCCAGCTGTTCCTTTTTTGTACCTTTAACTTTTCCAGCCTCTTATTGCCCCTGTCCCAACTTTTTTGAGATGTGTTGCTGTCATGAAATTTCAAATGAGCCAATATTTGGCATGAAATTTCAAAATGTCTCACATTTGACATTTGATATGTTGTCTATGTTCTATTGTGAATACAATTTCAGTTTTTGAGATTTTTAAATTATTGTATTCTGTTTTTATTTACAATTTGTACTTTGTCCCAACTTTTTTGGAATCAGGGTTGTATTTGTGAACCACAATAAAACAACAAGAACAACAACAACTGAGAAAGAACTGCCCCAACTCTCCCCATTTGCCATTTGGCCATTTTTTGGGAAAAAAAAATCCTTAAATGTTTTTCCCCAGAATTTAAGTTTAATAAATAATACCATATTTGGTAATTCTAAGCTACATACTTTAATTTCAGACAAATCCTGAATTGACCAGCATACAGTGGTGCTTGAAAGTTTGTGAACCCTTTAGAATTTTCTATATTTCTGCATAAATATGACCTAAAACAACATCAGATTTTCACACAAGTCCTAAAAGTAGATAAAGAGAACCCAGTTAAACAAATGAGACTAAACTATTATACTTGGTCATTTATTTACTGAGGAAAATGAGCCAATATTACATATCTGTGAGTGGCAAAAGTATGTGAACCTCTAGGATTAGCAGTTAATTTGAAGGTGAAATTAGAGTCAGGTGTTTTCAATCAATGGGATGACAATCAGGTGTGAGTGGGCACCCTGTTTTATTTAAAGAACAGGGCTCTATCAAAGTCTGATCTTCACAACACATGTTTGTGGAAGTGTATCATGGCATGAACAAAGGAGATTTCTGAGGACCTCAGAAAAAGCGTTGTTGATGCTCATCAGGCTGGAAAAAGTTACAAATCCATCTCTAAAGAGTTTGGACTCCACCAATCCACAGTCAGACAGATTGTGTACAAATGGAGGAAATTCAAGACCATTGTTACCCTCCCCAGGAGTGGTCGACCAACAAAGATCACTCCAAGAGCAAGGCATGTAATAGTCGGCGAGGTCACAAAGGGCCCCAGGGTAACTTCTGAGCAACTGAAGGCCTCTCTCACATTGGCTAATGTTAATATTCATGAGTCCACCATCAGGAGAACACTGAACAACAATGGTGTGCATGGCAGGGTTGCAAGGAGAAAGCCACTGCTCTCCAAAAAGAACATTGCTGCTCATCTGCAGTTTGCTAAAGATAACGTGGACAAGCCAGAAGGCTATTGGAAAAAAAAATTTTGGACGGATGAGACCAAAATAGAACTTTTTGGTTTAAATGAGAAGCGTTATGTTTGGAGAAAGGAAAACACTGCATTCCAGCATAAGAACCTTATCCCGTCTGTGAAACATGGTGGTGGTAGTATCATGGTTTGGGCCTGTTTTGCTGCATCTGGGCCAGGACGGCTTGCCATCATTGATGGAACAATGAATTGTGAATTATACCAGCGAATTCTAAAGGAAAATGTCAGGACATCTGTCCATGAACTGAATCTCAAGAGAAGGTGGGTCATGCAGCAAGACAACGACCCAAAGCACACAAGTTGTTCTACCAAAGAATGGTTAAAGAAGAATAAAGTTAATGTTTTGGAATGGCCAAGTCAAAGTCCTGACCTTAATCCAATTGAAATGTTGTGGAAGGACCTGAAGCAAGCAGTTCATGTGAGGAAACCCACCAACATCCTAGAATTGAAGCTGTTCTGTACGGAGGAATGGGCTAAAATTCCTCCAAGCCGGTGTGCAGGACTGATCAACAGTTACAGGAAACATTTAGTTGCAGTTATTGCTGCACAAGGGGGTCACACCAGATACTGAAAACAAAGGTTCACATACTTTTGCCACTCACAGATATGTAATATTGGATCATTTTCCTCAATAAATAAATGACCAAGTATAATATTTTTGTCTCATTCGTTTAACTGGGCTCTCTTGATTTACTTTTAGGACTTGTGTGAAAATCTGATGATGTTTTAGGTCATATTTATGCAGAAATATAGAAAATTCTAAAGGGTTCACAAACTTTCAAGCACCACTGTACATTACACCATAGAATGGAGGTGGAGGCGAAGTAGAAAATACAACTTTTGGTTAATAAAATATTGATCTGCAGAAACCTTACTGCCGTGTCCGGTTTCATGCCTCCAAAGGAAGTAAGTTACTCTAAGGGACAACATCGAACTTCTGATGTAATCTAAAACCTGATTGGTTGAAATTAATTTATGGGAATGCAAACTGTCCCAAGTCTCCTTGCTCTCCCCTACAGTGCCCTCCATGATTATTGGCACCCCTTGTAAAGATAAAAAAGGTTTGAAAAAAATCTACCTTTTGGTGAAGTTGCTTCATCTCACACTAAAAAAATGAGAAAAATCCAAACTTTAATTGAAATAAATGTATTCAGAAAAAAATACCAAATCCCTCATCAAGAAATAATTATTTTCAACAAAAACACATCTGCCACTATTATTGGCACCCCTGCATTTAATACTTTGTACATCTTCCCTTTGCCAGTAAAGCAGCACTGAGTCTCTCCTATAACATTTTATAAGACTGAAGATACAGAGCAAGGCATCTAAGACCATTCCTCTTTACACAATCTCTCCAGATCATCCAGGGTCCTTGGCCCTCTCTTGTGCTCTCTTTTCTTCAGCTCAGCCCACAGGTTTTCACTGGGGTTCAGGTCAGGGGACTGAGATGGTCATGGCAGTAGCTTGATTCTGTGGTTAGGGAACCATTTTTGTGTTGATTTGGACAGGTGCTTCAGATCATTGTCCTGCCAGAAGATCCAATAATGACCCAGTTTTAGTTTCCTGGCAGAGGAGCCAGATTCTGATTTAAAATGTCCTGGTATTTCATGGAGTCCATGATGCCATGTACCCTCACAAGGTTTCAGGTCCTTGAGAGGAAAAACAGCCCCAAAACATCACAGAACTTCCACCATATTTTAGAGTTGGGATCAGGTTCTTTTCATTATAGCCATCATTCTTTTTACACCAAACCCACTTTGAGTGTTTATCACCCAAAAGCTCCATTTTTGTTCCTTCAGACCAGAGAACACAGTTCCAGTCAAAGTTGTCAAAGCGTTTAAAATTCAGGCGCTTATATTTGTGGTTAACTGACAGAAAAGGCTTTTTTCTGGCATCTTCCAAATAATCTGTTGGCATGGAGGTGGAGTCTCATGGTGGTTTTGAAGACTTGGAAACTCCAAGATTTTATGTTTTCTTGTAATTCACCAACAGTGATCCTTGTGGATTTTCTGCCTCTCTTACCCTCCTCCTCACTGTACATGGGGGCAAAATAAGCTTGGGTCCTCTTCCAGGTGAATTTGTACCAGTTCCAGTTGGTGCCCTATTATTATTATTATTATTATTATTATTATTATTATTGCCCTAAAAGTAGAAATGGACATTTTCAGGCGGGTATTTTTTATTTATTTATTTTTATTTTTTTATAACCATTCTGCGACTTATGAAGATAAATACACTTCTCCCTCATCTGGATTGTATGTTCTCTTTTCTTTCCCCATGTTGATGGATGACTAAGAACATTTGGCTGTGTTGGATTAGCACTAATCCTATTTTTTGGAAAATTCAGAATGTTGTCTTGGGCCCCTCTGGGGTGTCACCAATCCATGTGCAAAGTATGGAGTATATGCGTCCAGCTGTGTCAATTTGCATAGGTGATCAGACAGAGAGAGAGACAGAGACACAGACAGCCTTCCTTTTGTTGTATCGATTAGCACATATGCAAAATGCGGTTTAGTAGTATTCATGTGAAGGACGTTCTAATCATTTATTTAAAATGTATTTTTTAAATGAATATTGTCAATCTATAAATATGACCAAATAAATAAAGAAGAATTAGATAACTTACTTTTCTTCTTCTCATGATCTTCAGGAAGTTCAGATAGTCCAGCTTCCTGTTCAACATATGACTTGTGGAATATTCCAGAAATTTCATTGTGCTGAGTGAAACTACAAGGTACATTTTAATAACCTACAATACACGATTTTCAGGAAAGGGCATTTAAAGCATGGGATGTTATTCAGGAAAAAAAAATCAGCATAAAACTTTTTTTTTGCAAAATTGCATGAATTCTGAGTGACGAGATAAGACTATAAAACTTCCTATAAAGACTTTCCAGAAAACATACATTTCCCACATATTACATATGAGGTAGAGATTAGGTTAAAAAACATTTCAGTATGTATTTAATCCCTTTAAAAGTCAAACAAAGCCTACTCAGGAGCACCTAAATGGAGCACTTGCATGTGACGTCACAGCCGATCCAGATTGTAAACAGACACCATCTTGTCGGTCAAACGCCATTTTCCACCTTCTACTT
Organism: Neoarius graeffei; assembly: GCF_027579695.1. Lineage (NCBI taxonomy): Eukaryota > Metazoa > Chordata > Actinopteri > Siluriformes > Ariidae > Neoarius > Neoarius graeffei. Next base: position 104,772,846 of record NC_083570.1, read on the forward strand.
CTACTTCTGGTTCCACTTCTACTTCTGGTTCTACTTCTGCTTCTACCTTTTCTTCTGGAAAACCCAACTCCACTGAAAATCAATAAAACATAAGACGAGTGGAATCCTGTGTCCGAGTCCTTCCCTTTCAAGTGTGGGAAACCCATGATGCTCACATACATTTGACAGTAGGCTGCCATGGGACCCTGACAGGCGTGCAAAATGGATTGCTGCTATATATACAGTAATAGTGATAGACTACTGATACTTGAGCTAACTGATAATATAAAATATTCAACCATAATAGTGGATATGGCGGGGCATGATGGGGATGCTGCGGCTACAAGCTCTCCCTACCTGTGCACGTTTTTTATGTTTTTTGTGTGTATTTTTGCGTGTTGTTCATCTGTACCGGACTTCAATATCCACTACAACCGTATGGACTTACTGGACATTGGTTTCCAGCAGAAAATGACAGTTTGTAGCGATTTCCATCACATGCACAACATTCCGGACGAGATAGCGAGACCAGCGGGGTCTCCGTGGATTGTTATCGGGTCTGGCAGGCGAAGGAGGCAGCGTCAGGAGAGGAAGCAAAAGTGAGGCTGCAGAGCCGGCCTGTTGACTAAGCTCAGAAAACAGCCACTCAAACCTTCACTGCCAAGCCTCTACTTCTCCAACACCAGATCCATGGTAAACAAAACGGACAATTTGGAATTACAGCTGGAATTACCTTATTCTATTCTATAATCGGCTGGTCAGTGCTATACTAGTATCAGTACTAGTACTCAATACTTAAGTGACTTACCCGTCCAATGAGCATTGTTATTTTCTTGTTTACAAGATGCCACATCTGAGGGGGGCTGACAAATCCTGAATTTCTGTAAAGATAACTGTCCAGAGATTTATAAGCACGCAGTGCTTCACCACTGAACAGCGAGGGAAAGTTAATGAGGTAATTATACACATCTGGGTATTCCACCTCTGGCAGTTCAATATCCACTGACATGGTCGTGAAAACTACGTCCGACAATCGATAAGGGTCACTAATCTGTAGGTCGTTTATTTTAGACATATATCTAGTTATCTGTTCATTAGAAAAATGAGCCATGTAGTCCGTTGGTTGAAATTGATCCATTTTGTATACGAGTGCAACAATATTCAGCTGTGTTGTTGACCGACAAGATGGCGGCTGTTTACATTCCAGCCGGGATTCGGTCACGTGACTGCAAGAGGTCTATAGTCCTCCCTGGCATGATGTAGGAGATTTAAACCTTCCGACTGAGACACCCGACCCTCACTGTTTACATGCGAAGAGGTTTCAAAGCTGCACTCTTGTGGGGGTCTAGCAGAAATGGCAGCATCCGCAATGGTCTTCAGATGCAACACTGACTGCATGTTACATGACAAACAACCAAAGATTCACAGAGATGTGAACTTATCTCCTGCCTGGGGGCTTTTGGGTAAATGCTTTAAAAACTAGAGGTCAAAGGTCACCATATAATGGTTTCAGTCTTAACTGAATAATCCGTCCATGTACCAAATTTGGTTTCAACACGTGAAAGCGTTACTGAGCTATAACACATTTTCACTAATTAAGTGAAGAAAGCTGAACAATAATAAGAATACATAGAAACAGAATGGGGTTCTGCAGCTTCGCTGCTAGACCCCAAATAGAATAATTGAAATAAACAATATAAAAAAAACAGTATAAACACTCTAGATAAAAATAAGAACTAGACATAGACTAAACACTCATACACACACACACACACACACACACACACACACACACACACACACATAAATTGGAGCAAATAAACAGTCAAGGGCACTTGAGGTATAGCAGGTAAACATGAAATAAGCAGTATAAACAATAAACTAATAGCTGTTAAGGTGAGGTAGTGCGGAATAGTGCAAATGAGCGAGGTAAAGTGAAATGTGCAGTCCCTGAGTTCAGTGTGTTAATGAACGTTGAGAGTATGTGTGAGTGTGTGTTGGGGGGGAAACTGTGAGGGTGACATGTCAGATGCTGAAGGGGGGGCAGGGGGGTGTGCGGGCAGAATCTGTGGCAGGGAGCAGAGGGGGAGGAGGGGCAGAACAGGGAGGGAGTTGAGCCTCTTGACCGCCTGGTGAAAGAAACTGTCCTTGAGCCTGCTGGTTTTGGCCCGGAGACTCCGCAGTCTCCTTCCCGACGGCAGCAGACTGAAAAGGCTGTTAGATGGGTGGGTGGGGTCACCTGTAATCCTGATGGCTTTGCGGGTGAGGCGGGAGTTATAGATATCCATAAGAGAAGGGAGAGAGACACCACTGATCCTCTCAGCTGCTCTCACGATGCACTGCAGAGTCTTGCAGCAGGACACGGTGCAGGCGCCGTACCACACGGTGATGCAGCTGGTCAGGATGTTCTCGATGGTGCCTCTGTAGAATGTGTGCATGATGGGGGCCGGGACTCTTGCTCTCCTCAGTTTGCGAAGGAAGTACAGATGCTGTTTTTGGCCAGTGATGCGGTGTTGTTGCTCCAGGACAGGTCTTCAGAGATGTGCACACCCAGAAACTTGGTGCTGCTCACCCTCTCCACTGCAGCACCATCGATAGATAGTGGAGCATGCTGGGTGTGCGCTCTCCTGAAGTCCACAACAATCTCCTTCGTCTTCTCCACATTCAGGTGGAGATTGTTGTCCTTGCATCACATGGCCAAGTGTCTCACCTCACTCCTGTAGATTGTCTCATTGCCATTGTTGATGAGACCCACCACAGTCGTGTCATCTGCAAACTTAATGAAGAGATTAGAGCTGGATGTTGGTGTGCAGTCGTGGGTCAGCAGAGTGAAGAGGAGGGGGCTCAGCACACATCCTTGGGAGGTCCCCGTGTTCAATGTGATGGTGCTGGAGGAGTTGCTGCCGACCCGTACAGCCTGTGGTCTCCCCGTCAGGAAGTCCAACAGCCAGTTGCACAGGGAGTTGTTGAGTCCCAGCTGGTCCAGTTTATGAATGAGCTGCTGAGGAATGATTGTGTTGAATGCAGAGCTAAAGTCTATGAACAGCATTCTGACATATGAGTCTTTTGTCTCCAGGTAGGTGAGGGCTGAGTGGAGGGCAGTGGAGATGGCATCATCGGTCGAACGATTGGACTGATATGCAAACTGGAAAGGGTCCAGGGCAGGGGGGAGGGCAGACTTGATATGCCGCATGACTAGCTGCTCGAAGCACTTCATGAGGATGGGAGTGAGTGCGACAGGGTGGTAGTCATTGAAGCAGGAGGGAGACGGCTTCTTCAGGACTGGGATGATGGTGGTGGCTTTGAGGCACATGGGGACAACAGCCTGGCTCAACGAGATGTTGAAGATGTCTGTAAAGACATCTGTGAGCTCCTCGGCACAGTCTCTCAGGACACAACCAGGAATGTTATCAGGACCTGGGGCTTTCTGTGCATTTGTCGTCCTGAGAGCTCTCCTCACTCTGTCTGGGGACAGTGTCAACACCTGGTCGCCGGGAGGTGGTGGGGTCTTCTGTGCCATGGTGCTGTTGTCTGCCTCAAAGCGAGCAAAGAAGTCGTTCAACTGATTCAGCAGAGAGGTGGAGTTATTACAGGTCTGTTACGAGGGCTTGTAGTCTGTGATGGTCTGAATCCCCCACCACAGGTTCCTGGTGTCTCTGCTGTCATTGACGTAGACAGCAGTGTTCCTGGAATACTGTCTCTTGGCCACCCTGATGCCTCTTGACAGGTTGGCCCTAGCTGTCCTCAGGCCCACCTCATCCCCAGCTCTGAAGGTGGCGTTCCAAGCCCACAGGAGCCTGTGGACTTCCCCTGTCAGCCATGGCTTCTGATTGGCCCAAATGGAGATGGTTCTGGTGACTGTAACGTTGTCCATGCACTTCCTCATGTAGGCAGTGATGGTCTCTGTGTACTCCTGGAGATCTGTGGTGTTGCTGTAGGTGGCCGCCTGTCTGAACATGCTCCAGTCAGTGGTGGAAAAACAGTCCTGGAGTGCCTCTGAGGACCCCTCTGGCCACACATGTATCTGCTTTGTAGCCAGTTTGGTGACTTTAACCAGCGGCCTGTATGCTTGCATTAGCATAACAGTGGAGTGCTCTGAGGCCCCAAGGTGGGGAAGGGGTAGGACTTTGTAGGCGTCTTTATGCATGGTGTAAACATTGTCCAGAGTATTGTTTCCACATGTGGGAAAGTTGATATGTCCATAGAGTTTTGGAAACACACTCTTGGGGTTTGCATGGTTGAAATCCCCAGCCAGGATGAGGAAAGCATCTAGGTGGGCTGTCTGCTGCTCACTGATGTGCTGATAGAGTTCATTCAGTGCTTCACTCCTGTTGTTATTGGAGCCGGGAGGGATGTATATTGCTACCAGCAATATGGCTGTAAATTCCCTCGGCAGGTAGAATAGCCGGCACTTAATAATGATCAACTCGACCAGTGGTGAGCAGTGTTTGCAGACCACAACAGCATCGCGGCACCATACATCACTGATGTAAACACAGAGTCCTCCACTGTGAGTCTTCCCCCCCCTCGACTAGCGTTCTGTCTGACCGGTAGCATGTTAGCCGGGCTAGCTGAATGGCACAGTCTGGGACGCTGTCATTAAGCCAGGTTTCCACAAACACAAGGACACAACACTCACTCACAGACTTAGAAGATGAGCGGAGAAGGCAGACATAATCCAGCTTGTTGTCCAGCGAGCGTACGTTGGCCAGAGTGATGGTAGGGATAGCCGGCTGGTGAGGGCTAGCTGCTAGCCTAGCCCGGATACCTCCGCGCTTGCCCCTCTTCTGCTTCCGCATGTTCCGCCTGTGGCACTTCCACTGTGGGCTGGATGCAGGAGTGGGGGTTGGTGGTTGAGCAGGCCTCCGGAGCAAACTGTAGTCGCATAGCACTTCCATGTCCGCTGGATTTATATCCGTGAATATAGTTCTGCGGATGTCGAGCAGAAACTTATTGGAGAACAATACTGTTTTAGGGTTTTATTCCCATAACACACCTAATTCCTGTGATGAAACATCAGCATAATTCCATTGTTTGGGTGGTTCACTGTGTTCCTTTTTTAATAACCCAGTAAATCCTTATATTATACTCATACTTTATTAGGTTATTGTTGTTCTTGAGGTTGTGTTTGTTTTTCATCAAAGTAGTCACAGTGTTGTCTAGGAAATCTGACATAAGAAATGAGAAAACTGAATCTGATTTGTATATGCACTAATGGGAAATTCAACATATTCTTACACTCATACCTTATACATGAGGTAATGTTACTTTTTATATACAACCCCGATTCCAAAAAAGTTGGGACAAAGTACAAATTGTAAATAAAAACAGAATGCAATAATTTACAAATCTCAAAAACTGATATTGTATTCACAATAGAACATAGACAACATATCAAATGTCGAAAGTGAGACATTTTGAAATTTCATGCCAAATATTGGCTCATTTGAAATTTCATGACAGCAACACATCTCAAAAAAGTTGGGACAGGGGCAATAAGAGGCTGGAAAAGTTAAAGGTACAAAAAAGGAACAGCTGGAGGACCAAATTGCAACTCATTAGGTCAATTGGCAAAAGGTCATTAACATGACTGGGTATAAAAAGAGCATCTTGGAGTGGCAGCAGCTCTCAGAAGTAAAGATGGGAAGAGGATCACCAATCCCCCTAATTCTGCACTGACAAATAGTGGGGCAATATCAGAAAGGAGATCAACAGTATAAAATTGCAAAGAGTTTGAACATATCATCATCTACAGTGCATAATATCATCAAAAGATTCAGAGAATCTGGAAGAATGTCTGTGTATAAGGGTCAAGGCCGGAAAACCATACTGGGTGCCCGTGATCTTCGGGCCCTTAGACGGCACTGCATCACATACAGGCATGCTTCTGTATTGGAAATCACAAAATGGGCTCAGGAATATTTCCAGAGAACATTATCTGTGAACACAATTCACCGTGCCGTCCACCGCTGCCAGCTAAAACTCTATAGTTTAAAGAAGAAGCTGTATCTAAACATGATCCAGAAGCGCAGACGTCTTCTCTGGGCCAAGGCTCATTTAAAATGGACTGTGGCAGAGTGGAAAACTGTTCTGTGGTCAGATGAATCAAAATTTGAAGTTCTTTATGGAAATCAGGGACGCCGTGTCATTCGGACTAAAGAGGAGAAGGACGACCCAAGTTGTTATCAGTGCTCAGTTCAGAAGCCTGCATCTCTGATGGTATGGGGTTGCATTAGTGCATGTGGCATGGGCAGCTTACACATCTGGAAAGACACCATCAATGTTGAAAGGTATATCCAGGTTCTAGAGCAACATGTGCTCCCATCCGGACGACGTCTCTGTCAGGGAACACCTTGCATTTTCCAACATGACAATGCCAAACCACATACTGCATCAAATACAGCATCATGGCTGCGTAGAAGAAGGGTCCGGGTACTGAACTGGCCAGCCTGCAGTCCAGATCTTTCTCCCATAGAAAACATTTGGTGCATCATAAAACGGAAGATACGACAAAAAAGACCTAGGACAGTTGAGCAACTAGAATCCTACATTAGACAAGAATGGGTTAAAATTCCTATCCCTAAATTTGAGCAACTTGTCTCCTCAGTCCCCAGACGTTTACAGACTGTTGTAAAGAGAAAAGGGGATGTCTCACAGTGGTAAACATGGCCTTGTCCCAATTTTTTTGAATTGTGTTGTTGTCATGAAATTTAAAATCACCTAATTTTTCTCTTTAAATGATACATTTTCTCAGTTTAAACATTTGATATGTCATCTATGTTCTATTCTAAATAAAATATGGGATTTTGAAACTTCCACATCATTGCATTCCGTTTTTATTTACAATTTGTACTTTGTCCCAACTTTTTTGGAATCGGGGTTGTACATAACTGACCATATTAAAGAAAAAGCATGTAGCGTGCACATGATTGCTCTGGGCAGGTACTCCCACAAGTACTCTGCACCAAGAAAAGAATGGATCATCAGTTAATTTGCACACTAATGGAAGTGTAAAGATGGTTTCCACAATAGACTCACAATAAAAATATGCAACTGTGCAATAAAAGTTCAGAATCATCTACTATGACATAAAATGTCTTCAGGAAAATCCTGTTGTCTGGAGAATTAATGGAGAACTACTAGTTATTGCTGGTGAACCTGATTTCCTCTGAATGGCCCAGTGGAGAGTTGAGTGAACACGTGATATATATGTTTTCATGTCAAAATGACATAAATTGCTCCCCACCTCTCCTCAGTGATGGAGACTCAGCCCTAGCCTGGTGAGGAGCGCTGATTGTGAGGTTCCATACAATCAAAACTCTTAGGCAAATCAGGGAGGGGATTCCCTGCTGAGGCTGTGCACAATGTGTTAGCGTGAGCAGGTAGCCCATGGGAAATGAGTAGTGTCTTGGATTAGCACAATGTGTTAGCATGAACATGTAGCCCACAGGAAATGAATAGTGTGTTGGAAAATCACTAATCCCATGTTTTGGAAAATCGAGAATGTTATCTTGGGCCCCTCTGGGGTGTCACCAATCCATGTGCAAAGTATGGAGTATATACGTTCAGCTGTGTCAATTTGCATAGGTGAACAGTCAGAGAGAGAGACAGAGACACAGACAGCCTTCCTTTAGTCGTATAGATTCGCACATATGCAAAATGTGGTTTAGTAGCATTCATGTGAAGGACGTTCTAATCATTTATTTAAAATGTATTTTTTAAAATGAATAATTTATTGTCAGTCTATAAATATGACCAAATAAAGAAAGAAGAATGAGAACTTACTTTTCTTCTTCTCATGATCTTCAGGAAGTTCAGATTATGCAGCTTCCTGTTCAACATATGACTTGTGGAATATTCCAGAAATTTCATTGTGCTGAGTGAAACTACAAGGTACATTTAATAACCTACAATACATGACTTTCAGAAAAGAGCATTTAAAGCATGGGATGTTATTCAGCAAAAATAAATAATTTTTATTTATTTTTCAGCATAATTTATTTTTTTGCAAAATTGCATGAATTCTGAGTGACCAGATCTATTATGATAAGACTATAAAACTTCCTATAAAGACTTTCCAGAAAACATACATTTCCCACACATTACATATGAGGTAGAGATTAGGTAAAAAACAAACAAACAAACAAACAAACAAACAAACAAACAAAAACATTTCAGTATGTCTTTAATCCCTTTAAAAGTCAAGCAAAACCTACTCAGGAGCACCTAAATAGTCCTTCCTGGCATGATGTAGGAGATTTAAACCTTCCAACTGAGACACCCGACCCTCACTGTTTACATGCGAAGAGGTGTCAAAGCTGCACTCTTGCACTTTACTGTATGTTGTAGGCTATTTGTATATTTGGAGTCTTGTGAGGTTAATGTAGTACCATAGTCCTGGAGAAACCTTGTTTCATTTTAACTGTGCACTGTCCAAACTGTAAATGGTTGAAATGACAAATATAAAAAAGCCTTGACCTTGAACAGAGGTGATCAGTAGCCTACCAAACAACAAGGCAAGCAGATCTGATGAAATACTAAATCATCAATGAAGATCTTTAATCTCTGTTTGTAAATGTAGGAAGGTCCTTCATTCTTGGAAAGGAGCCCTGACACATAAAGCCCCCCCCCCCCCCCCCCCCCCAAAAAAAAAAAAAAAGACAATGTACCTGATGATCCATCTACATCGAGAGACATTTCCCTCCTCACCACTGTATATAAAGTTTTTATGAAGTGTGTCCTTAACTGTGTTCTACCATGGTTTGTTGATACAGGCATCTTTTCAGGGAAACAAGGGCTGAACAAACCAGCAAGGCATGAATGCACATGTGTTCTGCCTGAAAATGGGAATCGTTTCGTTTAAGCATGAATCCATGTGGTTTTACATGGCCATTCTGGATTTTTGGCATGCATTTAGAACATTACCACATAAGATAATTGTTAGAGCTTTTGAAGACATCAACATGATATTCAAAACTCATGGAAGCATAACCAAGAGCATTTACAGAGATTAATTTTCCTAAGTAATACATGGAGAACAGGTCACGAATCCAATCCAACTTGGAATTAGTATCGAGACTGGCTGTCCATGGAAAGTTAGTAATTTTATTACCACCCCAAGTTATTGATTGATCTCCCAGTTAGAGCCATAAACCCAATCCAAGCCTATGCAGATAATGTCTGGGTATCATCTGGAGATGAGGGAGTAATCAAAAACATGCTGTCACACACAGACAAATTCCTGTGTTAGTCTGGATTGGAGGTGAAATACACCAAGTGCACTGTGTTTTATGAAAGATGCAATGGATGGTACCAAATCAAAAGCGATAGGCCACCCTCTTTTTGATCATGGGTAATGGCATTAGAGTGTATGCATGCCATGAAACATCCTGTTATCTCAGGCACAGATTTAATATAGCAGGAGAATGGGAAGAACAAGTACAAGAGCAGGTCACTGAGTACTGCACAAGGTGGCACCATGGTGTAGTGGTGAGCACTGTCGCCTCACAACAAGAATGTTCTGGGTTTGAGCCCAGTGGCTGATGGGGGCCTTTCTGTGTGGAGTTTGTATGTTCTCCTTGTGTCTGCGTGGGGGTCCTCTGGGTGGTCCAGTTTCCCCCCCACAGTCCAAAGACATGCAGGTTAGGTTAACATGGGGCACAGGCCCTTGAGCAAGGCACCTAACCCCCAACTGCTCCCCAGACACTATAGCATAGCTGCCCACTGCTCTGTGTGTGTGTGTGTGTGTGTGTGTGTGTGTGTGTGTGTGTGTGTGTGTGTGTGTGTGTGTGCTCATTGCTCACTTATATGTGGTGTTCACTGCTTCAGATGGGTTAAGTGCAGAGTAGACATTTCACTGTGCTTGAGGGTATGTGTGATAAATAAAGGCTTCTTGTTCTTGACTCAATCCCATTGCCCACTATAATGAAAATACAAGCTATATGAGAAATTGCTCTTGCCAAAGTGTAGCATCTTTTGGAAATGTTCATGTTCCTAAATGTACATTAACTGAACTCAATGATAAGACTATTTGTCCATTGAGAACAACAATGGGTTTGTGTAGTGGAAGTTCATTATGTCTGACTGTTTAAGTATTTTTAAGTTCATTTCTTAGACAAGGATTTTAAGATCGTTACCTTGTTGACAGTTTCAGCATGAATCTTCCCCCTTCCTCAGAACTGACACCAGATGTCAGGTGGTGACGTGCCTTATCAGCTGATGTTACGTTATGGAGGCGTGAACGTCCTGTCCGATTTGATAGGTAGTTCACGCCTCCTGCTATCTTCCACTACATATTAAGAATAAGTTATGGAGAAGATTGTGCCAAAGAGGTACGCTACCTGGAAAAACTACGGAAAAAACTGGCACGACAAAGAAATCATCTCCGTTTTAATCTCCGCTGCTGGGACGAGGGCATCATCCCAGCAAGCCTCTACATCAAAAATCCAATTCCAACAAGAAACGCGGAAAGGACCATCGAAAAAGCGTGAATGACTCTGGTAAGAGAAAGAATCAGATGCACGACAAACAAAATCAACAATTTAAACACAGAAATAGCACAACGAACACAAGATTTCAAACGCTGGTTCAAACTCAGCAGTGACATGGAAAAAAATATGGAAGAGCATCTGAATACAATACAAGAACAAGAGTTCTCAAAAACAAAAACACGCCACATTATAAAACTGAATAGGCTTATCAGGAAAAAGAAACAAAATAAACGCAAGGATAAGCAAACAAACGAAAAATGGATTTGCAACCTGTCTAAACACACACTAACAATAGCAGGACACACTATACTCTCACAGGGCCTTAACTATGCCATTACACCAAATAGAATCCCACACGGAGAATTCATATTGGCTACAGAACTAGCATGCAACATGATACAGGACCAAGGACAGAAGGCCGCATTAAGGAACGAAGTAGCAGGTATCCTCACCTCAGCTAAACTGCCACCCAGAAACACAACTAAACAGGAAATGGAAGCCATCAGGACACTCGCAAAGAACAACAAAATAATAATACTACCGGCTGACAAAGGGAGGACTACGGTTATCCTGGACACTACTCAATATGAAAAACAAATGAATGAAATGCTCATGGACCCAAACACATATGAAGTACTCAAAAAAGACCCAACGGAGGAAAAGAAAAAAAGACTGAAGCTATTACTTAAACCGTTACTGTACGACAACAAAATCGATAAACAAACATACAACCAACTCATCCCCACAACAAACATCACCCCCCGGATATACGGCACACTGAAAATTCATAAACCCGGAGCACCACTAAGACCCATTGTAGACAGCATAGGATCAGTTACCTACAACCTTTCCAAGACACTTGCAGACATAATCAAACCACTCCTCGGACTTACGGTTTCCGCTTCTGGTTGAGAGTACGTAGTGCGCATTCTGACTGCCGCTTCTCACCAGAGCTTTTTTTTATTTTATTTTTATTTTCTTTCTTTTTCAATTTTCTTTTTTTTTCTGTGTAGTTTGATGTTTGTTTGAGTGTTTTTGTCCGCCGGTTGTCGTGTAGCTCCGGACCCAGTTTTGGGCGTCGGTTCCCTCCAGGCCTTGGTTCGCTGTGGGTGATGCCTGTGCTCCCAGCTGTGGACTGCAGTGAGCTCGTTGCTCATTTAACATTCGTGATTGTCCAGCGCTCTGCGCTTTAACGCTTGGCGTGATGTTCCGAGCAATGTTGCTCAGTGGCGTCACGGCGGCTGTGCAGGCGGTTTGGGACACGCCAGCGCTCTGCATGGCGGAGCTTCTCTGCTCGCTTTGTGGATCCACGGCGTGGTGCTCGAGCGATGTTGCTGACAGCGTCACGGCGGCGGTGCTGGAGATGTGGGGCTTGTTTTCATGCGCCTTTTGGTGGGACTGTGGCTGCTACACCACTGGAATTACATCCTGACCCCTACTTGGTGGACTTTTTACTTTTTATTGTTTATTATTTATTCATTTATTTTTTTATTATTATTTTTATTTTCTTTATTTTTTACTTATTTTTTTTTCTTTGTCTATAATTGTAAAGCGTCCTTGGGTTTCTTGAAAGGCACTATATAAATTCAACTTATTATTATTATTATTATTATTATTATTATTATTACGGAATACCACTGCAAACACTCAAAACAACTGGCGAAAGAATGAAAGGAAATCAAGATAAAAAAGGATGAAATCTTCGTATCACATGACGTCATATCCCTCTTTACAAAAACACCGGTCACAAACACACTCAACATAGTAGAAAACCGGTTAAAAGCAGACAGAACCCTGAAAAAACGCACAAAACTTACAGCACAGGACATAACAAAACTGTTGCATTTCATTTCGACTTCCACATATTTCCAATTCAGAGGCATAATTTACAGACAAAAAGAGGGATTTGCAATGGGGGACCCGCTATCTGCCACTCTATGCAACTTTTTCATGGAGGATCTGGAAACCCGAGCCATAGAAACAGCACCGGACGACTGCAAACCCATTTTCTGGAAACGATACGTTGATGACATCCTCGAAATAACCAAAACAGGCCACACACAACAACTCACGGATCACCTAAACTCCATAGACAAGACAGGTAACATCAAATTCACACACGAAGAGGAAACGGACAAGACAATAGCTTTTTTGGACCTAAAAATACACCACACAGAAGAAGGGAACATTAGAATTACAACATACACAAAACCTACACACATCGACCAATATCTTCTCTGGACATCTGAACATCCCATCGCACACAAAATGTCAGTAATCAGAACACTATACGACCGAATACAGAACATCACGGAGGAGAAAGACAGACAGGAGGAGGACCAACACATCCAACAGGCATTAAAAAACTGCTAATATCCACTGTGGGCAATCCGAAAAGGGAAACTACAGACACAAACAAAGGAAAAAAACAAACAAAGAAAAAACACCGAAAAAACAAACCGGGGCTTTGTCACACTACCATACATAAAAGGACTCACAGAATGCATCCAACGATCCATGAGGAAATATCATATCAACACCCCGGTCAAACCATACAAGAACCTCCAACAGTTGCTAGTTCACCCCAAAGACAAAATACAACCGGACAACAAATGCAATGTCATCTATGAAATCCCTTGCCATTCATGTAACAAAGTCTATATTGGTGAAACGGGCAGATGCTTCCATACACGAAGGAAAGAACACTAAATAGAATGTGAGAAAGAAACAACAAAAAGACACACAAGATCTGAAAAAGAAAAAAGCACACCAAGAAAACCTAAAATCAGCCATTTCAGACCACTGCAAACGACAAAATCACATAATGAATTGGGAAGAGGCCAGAGTCATTCGCGCTGAAGAAAATAGATACCAGCGTTGGATTTTAGAGGCAGTGGAGATACGCAAGCGGGCACAAAGGACGATAAACCGGGATGAGGGAGCGTATGCGCTGTCACACACCTGGAGCGCCGTCCTGGGGGAGCGACCTGACAGCAGGAGGCGTGAACTACCTGTCAAATCGGACAGGACGTTCACGTCTCCGTAACGTAACATCAGCTGATAAGGCATGTCACCACCTGACATCTGGTGTCAATTCTGAGGAAGGCGGAAGATTCATGCTGAAACTGTCAACAAGGTAACGATCTTAAAATCCTTGTCTAAGAAACGAACTTAAAAATACCAATGGGTTTAAATACACACTCAATGAGAGACATGACATTCCACAGGACAGGAAAGGGAGGGCTGGGAGTTCCGCATGTAGAAATGGTTTATATCACCACCAGAGGAATGCTGAAGAATGCAGAAGACTCAGCTGTGCATGAACTAGACATGCACAAGCTTCACTTGTCCTACACTTAACAAAATGCAAGGTCCCCTACTCAACATTAGAGAACAGCAGTTTCCTTGGCCAATGGAAAATTAGATACCCATACCTAGTCTTGTAGTACTTGAGACCAGTCTCAAGACCACTTTTTGAAGGTCTAGGTATCATCTTGGTCTCATCATTTTTACTCGGTCTTGTCTAGGTCTCAGACATAGAGGACTCAGGATTTTATTTCAAGACCAGTCAAGACCACAACTGTCAGGATTTCACTAGATTGCCTGTGCAGTGTTTGATTTATTTGTTAACATCGTTACTGTGATTGGATGTAAAACTTCCTGCTTCAAATACAATCATGACTCATCGCAAATTTGAAATTTTCATTACTGTCAACAGCCGTCACCCCTCCCCACCCCCTTCACACACACTGGTATAGTCCTGGTCTTGACTCGGTCTCACCCTGCCTTGGTCTTGGTCTTATCTTGGTCTCAACTCCTCAAAGTCTTGGTCTTGTCTCGATCTCGATACAGTCTGGTCTTGGTCATGACTTGGTCTCGGTTTAGGTGGTCTTGACTACAACAGTACCCATACCCCAGGCTTTGGCATACACTCTGACTGGCTTGATTTGAACGACCTGTGCAAACACGCAAACTTACAGGTATGTTGGAGAACCCAACAGGACAGCCATTAGCAGTTAGCAGCCATTAGCGGTTAGCACCAAGCTTGTCACAGATTCAACCGTCATAGTGGAGGCTACTATCACACTGGTGAGAACACAATATCTGAATGCTCAAAATTCCAGAAGAGCAAAAATTAATTATTTTCAATCCTGCCTGATTCAGCACTGGGCTACTTTTGTGAGCAGCATGGTGGTGTAAGTGGTTAGGATGGTCACCTCACAGCAAGAAGGTTCTAGGTTCGATCCCAGTGGCTGGCAGGGGCCTTTCTGTGTGGCGTTTGCATGTTCTCCCTGTGTTTGCATGGGTTTCCTTTGGGTGCTCTGTTTTCCCCCACAGTCCAAAGACATGCGGTTAGGTTAATATGGGATGGCTTTGGGCTGAGGTGCCCTTGAGCGAGGCACCTAACTCCCAACTGCTCCCCGGGCGCTGTTAGCATGGCTGCCCACTGCTCTGGGTATATACTGTAGAATGATTTATGGCATAAAAAGTGTAGTGCCGTTCTCATACAGTTTAACAGTTTCGTTGTTGTGAAATGTTGTGTGATTGATAGTGTTATGGAGCTCCTTTGTAATAAGTGTTACAGTGTAGTCGTGATACACAATACAATGCACAATGTTCTCAAATAAACAGGGCAGCCATTCAATATGTGTGCTACTGTGTCCCTCTCTTGATTGCTGTGCAGCAGACAATATGGTTCGTGTTTCGATGGATACCAATCGGACAGATTAATAAGTTCAACTTTTATAGTGCCTTTCTTACACCCAAGGTCACTTTACAATTACCAAAAAAGGTGTGTGTGCTCATTGCTCACGTGTGTGTGCATGTGTGTGTTCACTGCTTCAGATGGTTTAAATGCAGAGAGGAATTTCACAAGTGTGTGATGAATAAAGTTGTGCTTTCTTTCTTTCTTTCTTTCTTTCTTTCTTTCTTTCTTTCTTTCTTTCTTTCTTTCTTTTTCTTATAGGGGAAACGTACCTGTTTCCCTCATGCTGATCACAGTGTGTCACACTTAGCATTTAAACATATGACTTTGCATGAAGATATTCAAAAGTTTATAATCAATCATGCACTGCTCACTAAAGCCAATCTTATTTTTCTTCCCCCTCCCACCCTTTGTTTTTCTTTTTGCGTTTGTATAGTTTGATGCTTGTTCTTTGTTTGAATGTTTTGTCCACCAGTTGTGGCATAGTTCCGGACCCAGTTTTGGGCATTGGTTTCCTATGGGCATTGGTCCGCCATGGGTGACACCTGTGCTCCTCTCTATGGACTACAGTGAGCTCATTGCTCTTTTAACATTGGGGTTGTCCAGCGCTCTGTGTGACGGTGCTTCTGTGCTTGGTGTGTTGTTCTGGGTGATGTTGCCCAGTGGTTGTGCAGGTGGTTCGGGACATAACACTGCTCTGTGTGGCGGTGCTTCTGTGCTCACTTTGTGGATCCATGGTGCAGTGTTCTGGGCAATGTTGCTCAATGGCGTCATGGCGGCTGTGCAGGCAGTGTGGGACATACCTTTGTGTGCCCTTTGGTGGGACTGTGGACAGCTATGCCACTGGAATTACATCCTGACCCTTTTTGGTGGACTTTTTTTTTTTTGGTAATTGTAAAGTGATCTTGGGTGTAAGAAAGGCACTATACAAGTTGAACTTATTAATCTGTCCGATTGGTATCCATCGAAACACGAACCATATTGTCTGCTGCACAGCAATTGAGAGAGGGACACAGTAGCACACATATTGAATGGCTGCTCTGTTTATTTGAGAACATTGTGCATTGTATTGTGCGCCATGACTACATTGTAACACTTATTACGAAGGAGCTCCATAACACTATCAATCACACAACATTTCACAACAACGAAACTGTTAAACTGTATGAGAACAGCACTACACTTTTTATGCAATAAATCATTCTCTTATGATAACAGATCAATTCTAGTAAGACTACAAAACTTACTATGAAGACTTTCCAGTAAGTATGTTTTACCCCACACATTACAGGTTGAAGGTAGAGATTAGTTTAAAAAACATCTCAGTATATCTTTATATTTTTATTCATTTCAGTATGTAAATATAAAACCACCTCTTGGAAGTCTCATGTTAATTTGCTACGTCTTTCTTTTAGTTGATCAGTGCAATCCAAGGAGTGGACAAAGTGATTGGACAATTGATGAACGGACTCAAACAGCTCAACCTTCATGAATGCGTCAACATCATCATTGTGGCTGATCACGGTGAGTTAGCAGTTTCGCTCTTGGCCAGCCAGCCCACATACAGAAAAAAGCTGTAAATTTAAAGTCTCATCTCATCTCATTATCTGTAGCTGCTTTATCCTGTTCTACAGGGTCGCAGGCAAGCTGGAGCCTATCCCAGCTGACTACGGGCGAAAGGCGGGGTACACCCTGGACAAGTCGCCAGGTCATCACAGGGCTGACACACAGACACAGACAACCATTCACACTCACATTCACACCTACGGTCAATTTCGAGTCACCAGTTAACCTAACCAGCATGTCTTTGGACTGTGGGGGAAACTGGAGCACCCGGAGGAAACCCACGCGGACACGGGGAGAACATGCAAACTCCACACAGAAAGGCCCTCGTTGGCCACGGGGCTTGAACCCGGACCTTCTTGCTGTGAGGTGACAGTGCTAACCACTACACCACCGTGCCGCCCTTATAAATAATATAATTTATTATTTTTTTAAATTAACACCTGCAAAAAAAATTGACAGGATTGCACCATTAATGATTGAGTAATTAGAGAAATGCATAGGTTTACAGTAAAATTGCAACATAATAATAATAATAATAATAATAATAATAATAATAATAAATTTTATAGCTATCTTTATTACACATTATGGATTACAGTGGTGCTTGAAAGTTTGTGAACCCTTTAGAATTTTCTATATTTCTGCATAAATATGACCTAAAACATGATCAGATTTTCACACAAGTCCTAAAAGTAGATAAAGAGAACCCAGCTAAACAAACGAGGCAAAAATATTATACTTGTACACTTTCCTTTTCACTCTTTTTGGCAACCTTCTGTCACAAATCACTCCTGACACTCTCCTCCATCCATTCCAACCTTCTTGCACTCTCCATTACTTTGTACAGTTGACCCCAGTTATTTGAACTCCTCTGCTTTGATCACCTCTATTCCTTGTACGGTAGCTGTACCATTCCACTGTCCTCACCCTCATTCATGCACATGTCCTCCGTCTTGCTCCGACTGTCTTTCATTCCCCTTTTCTCTCATGCATATCTTCACGTCTCTAATGATTTTGAATATCTCATCTCATTATCTCTAGCCACTTTATCCTCATCTCATTATCTCTAGCCGCTTTATCCTTCTACAGGGTCGCAGGCAAGCTGGAGCCTATCCCAGCTGACTACGGGCGAAAGGCGGGGTACACCCTGGACAAGTCGCCAGGTCATCACAGGGCTGACACATAGACACAGACAACCATTCACACTCACATTCACACCTACGGTCAATTTCGAGTCACCAGTTAACCTAACCAGCATGTCTTTGGACTGTGGGGGAAACCGGAGCACCCGGAGGAAACCCACATGGACACGGGGAGAACATGCAAACTCCACACAGAAAGGCCCTCGTTGGCCACGGGGCCTTCTTGCTGTGAGGTGACAGTGCTAACCACTACACCACCGTGCCGCCCTTATAAATAATATAATTTATTATTTTTTTAAATTAACACCTGCAAAAAAAATTGACAGGATTGCACCATTAATGATTGAGTAATTAGAGAAATGCATAGGTTTACAGTAAAATGGCAACATAATAATAATAATAATAATAATAATAATAATAATAAATTTTATAGCTATCTTTATTACACATTATGGATTACAGTGGTGCTTGAAAGTTTGTGAACCCTTTAGAATTTTCTATATTTCTGCATAAATATGACCTAAAACATGATCAGATTTTCACACAAGTCCTAAAAGTAGATAAAGAGAACCCAGCTAAACAAACGAGGCAAAAATATTATACTTGGTCATTTATTTATTGAGGAAAATGATCCAATATTATATATCTGTGAGTGGCAAAAGTATGTGAACCTCGAAGATTAGCAGTTCATTTGAAGGTGAAATTAGAGTCAGGTGTTTTCAGTCAATGGGATGACAATCAGGTGTGAGTGGGCACCCTGTTTTATTTAAAGAACAGGGATCTATGTTCCAAAGACATGTAGGTTAGGCTAATTGGTGACTCTAAATTGACCGTAGGTGTGAATGTGAGTGTGAATGGTTGTTTGTCTGTATGTGTCAGCCCTGTGATGATCTGGCAGCTTGTCCAAGGTGTACCCTGCCTCTCACCCATAGTCAGCTAGGATAGGCTCCAGCTTGCCCGTGACCCTGCACAGGATAAGTGGTTATGGATAATGGATGGATGGACTTGTGCATGACTTGGAATAGAGTGAGGGAGAGTTGCACAGCCCTTAGCCTCACTCTCTCGTTCCAACCTAACTGGGTCCAGGGGCAAGACAGAATCAAGATGGCTGGAGCTAGGTTGGGATGCAGTGGATGGCCAACAGTGTTCTACGTGTTGCACTGTGCCCTGATCGTGCTCCACAAGTGCTTTGCTGGGTCCACCTTCCTGCCTGTTGAACCACCAGGTGGTGGTCTCCTCTGCACAGTCTGCCAAATCCAGTCTTCAGTCATAACCCTGACTAGAGGGAGTGAGGGGTTGCTAGTGCTTGCTCAAGGCATCATCCCAGGCTAGTGGAGGGAAGGAAACGCCTTACTACTCCATTGCATGGCGGTCAAGGATGGTACCTGCCCACTGCCCAAAATGCAACAATACTTCTGCTGTGAATGTCATGTATCTACAAAACATGCATCATATCATCTGACCACAGGCTTGCACCAGATTTCAACAAACAAAAGTTACAAACTTTCAGTAAAACCAAGGACTAAAATGTGCTGCTTTATGCACTTTGCCTGAACTGTGCTTGTTGCACGATAATCATCATTCTATTCTTTGAGCACTTCTCATTTACTTGTTATTACATGCATTATTAATAATTATTATGCAATGGTCCATATTGTTCTCACTGCTATTATAATTTTATAATATAAGATTTTGGCAAAATATTTTATTATATATTATTTGTTACATTGCCGGCCGGGGCGGCACAGTGGTGTAGTGGTTAGCGCTGTTGCCTCATAGCAAGAAGGTCCGGGTTCGAGCCCCGTGGCTGATGAGGGCCTTTCTGTGCGGAGTTTGCATGTTCTCCCCGTGTCTGTGTGGGTTTCCTCCGGGTACTCCAGTTTCCCCCCACAGTCCAAAGACATGCAGGTTAGGTTAACTGGTGACTCTAAATTGACCGTAGATGTGAATGTAAGTGTGAATGGTTGTCTGTGTCTATGTGTCAGCCCTGTGATGACCTGGTGACTTGTCCAGGGTGTACCCTGCCTTTCACCCATAGTCAGCTGGGATAGGCTCCAGCTTGCCTGCGACCTTGTAGAACAGGATAAAGTGGCTAGAGATAATGAGATGAGATGAGACATTGCCAGGCAACAATTTAAAAAAAAAAGTTATCAGCATGGTACAAACAATCATAGTTCTTGCAAATTTCTTTGTTGGATATCTTCAGGGGACTGGTTTATCTCAAAAAATAAAGCTCATAGAATGTTTTCTGCTTGAGCCATGCCAGATTTTCCATCCTGTTATAACACAGATTCACTCACAACATGGTTGGATTCTTTGGATCCCAAATACCATGTTATAATAGCGCTCCACTGTAATTTAATTGTAGTTTCATTAATTTCTATGCACAGGAAAAGCCCCAGGGCAGCATCTTCTGGAGCTTCATCATTTTGTTTTAGGTCATAGAATTCCCTTTAACGCTTATAAAGTAGTGTCAGTCAGTCAGAGATATAACTCAGCCAGGTGCTTCTATTCAGTGCTCAACTGCTATATGTGTGGATGGTTGATGCACATCATAACTTGTCTCAGGAAAAATGTGAGGAACAGTTCCCTGGTCTGAGGAGATGAAAACTTACCTCTTTTGGCACAAGGTGCTATGCTTTGCAGAAACCCAACAATGGAACACCATCCTGAGTGTTGGGGAAATGGAGATGAGTAAAGGCTTTGAAACTGTGGTTAGGGCATGAGGGAGGGAGCCAAATACTTGGCAATTCAAGAAGAAAATCTGTTCTAGTCTGTAAGATATTTGAAAAGTCATCAAAACTGCAGAGGAAATCACATTTGATCCTGTGTGTGTAGGAATGGGAGAAACAAGCTGTGACCGAAAGGAGGTTCTACAGAAGTTCATCGGTGACATCTCACATCTCTCAGTGTACCAGGGACCTTTTGGTCGAATCAGAGCAGTGAATGAAGAAATCAGCTGTGAGTGTACACACACACACACACACACACACACACACACACACACACACACACACACACTTGTCTCACTATCCTTGTGAGGACCTTCCATTGACAATTATTACTGCAGTTAATTAATGGTGTGCCTGCACCTAAACCTAACTCTAACCTTAACCTCAGTAATGAAAAGGAAAGGTTTTGGCTTGCTTATTAATCAATCAATCAATCAATCAATCAATCAATCAATCAATCAATCCATTCATTCATTTATAAAACACGACAGCAATTTCCTTGTGGGAACCATTCGAATGTCCCCACAAGGTTGAAATTGTCAGATTTTACTATCCTTGTGGGGACATTTGGTCATCAGTAGTACATAAACACACACACACACACACACACACACACACACACACACACACACACACACACACACACACGTTTGGTTCACTATCCTTGTGAGGACCTTCCACTGACATCATTATTATTGCAGTTAGTTAATGCTGTGCCTGCACCTAAACCTAACCTTAACCTCAGTAATGAAAAGGGAACGTTTTTGCTAATCTATCTATCTATCTATCTATCTATCTATCTATCTATCTATCTATCTATCTATCTATCTATCTATCTATCTATCTATCTATCTATTAAAAACTTCAATCTTTAGGATTGAAAACTTTACACTTTAATGGTTCTTGGTTATGTAAAAAGCTGTAGTTATGTCTCATTCTTGTCAAGAGGGAGAAAAAGGAAAGGCTGTTGAGGGAATGACTGTTTACAACTGCTATAACTGAAGTGTAGGATTTATGATGATTCAAATAGATGAAATTAAAAAAATGAATCATGATTATTATCAGGCTGCGTAATCCTCTTTTTTTTCCCTGCCTGTAATTACATTGTTTAGCAATAATGTACAATCAAGGGAATACATGTAACTTCACCCTAGGTGGAAGTAACACAGCATTAATGCTGCGAAAACACACACACACACACACACACACACACACACACACACACACACACAAAAAAAAAAAAAAAAAACAGGTCTAGGAGCTGTTGTGTGATTGACTATACAAATAGATTTAACAAGAAATCTGAGCTCTCTTTTTACAGACTACAGAAACTAAAGAAAAGAGAAGGAAAAAAGGCCTATTTTGGATGAACTTTTTTCATTTCTAATAAAAGGAATATTTTTGTTAATAGGCTATTATAATTTACTTCAGCATTTATAAATGTGAGCAAATAATTATTGTTGGTTATGAAGAAAATTAAAGAAGGTTTTGTTTGTTTGTTTTAATTTAACAAAATTAATATTTAAGTTGATAAAGAATAAAAAAAATGCTGTTTTTGGTAAAATTTTCTTCATTGAATATTTTTTCAAAAATATTGTGGATCAAATCTTAAATTGGGATGTATCTTAACATTAAATATATAGAGGATATTACATGGTTGTGTGAACATATGAAGTTGATCTTTGAGTGGTGAACATATTCATGAGTGAGCAAAGCGAGCGAGTGAAAATATTTTCAATGCGAGAAGGTAAACTTGATATCTTCACGCCACCATGTAATGTTCTTTATATTGTATGGATACATCCAGAAAAAAAATGCAAGTTAATTAAAAAGAATTTAAATTTTGAACCGGTTCTCCATTTTGACAACATGCATCTAGTCAGCAGAAAAACACTGGGAGTGATGTAATCAGAGTGAAATATCAGGAAATATTCTACATACAGGACACTTTTTCGATGGTATAAAAACGTGTTCTATTCCCATGTAGCGGGTTTCATTCATTTGGTTTGATAGCATGCAATATTGTTAGCATATCACTTATTCTATATTCATTACCTCACTCTACCCAATGGAGAATGAGCATTGAATATGGTTTATGATATTGCATGGTTGTCAAGACAACATGACATCACACATCGGAGGCGTAAAACTTCCGCACTAGCGAGCAACTGTGATAATTTGTAAACAAACATGGCCGAGAGGCTTGCTTCGTTAAATATGGAAGATTTTGAAAGAATTTTGAAAGAGAAAGACGAGTTGAACACCCAAAAGGAATGTGTATTTACACTACCGTTCAAAAGTTTGGGGTCACTTTGAAATTTCCTTATTTTTGAAAGAAAAGCACTATTCTTTTCAATGAAGATCACTTTAAACTAATCAGAAATACACTCTATACATTGCTAATGTGGTAAATGACTATTCTAGCTAAATTCTACTAAATGTCTGGTTTTTGGTGCAATATCTACATAGGTGTATAGAGGCCCATTTCCAGCAACTATCACTCCAGTGTTCTAATGGTACAATGTGTTTGCTCATTGCCTCAGAAGGCTAATGGATGATTAGAAAACCCTTGTACAATCATGTTAGCACAGCTGAAAACAGTTGAGCTCTTTAGAGAAGCTATAAAACTGACCTTCCTTTGAGCAGATTGAGTTTCTGGAGCATCACATTTGTGGGGTCGATTAAATGCTCAAAATGGCCAGAAAAATGTCTTGACTATATTTTCTATTCATTTTACAACTTATGGTGGTAAATAAAAATGTGACTTTTCATGGAAAAAACAAAATTGTCTGGGTGACCCCAAACTTTTGAACGGTAGTCTATGCATAATAATAATAATAATAATAATAATAATAATAATATTGGCTGGCTGTTTTTCATGATATATCAGATATATTCCATTCAATTTCTCATCTTCAACTCATTCAATAGCATGCTAGCTGAATGGAATATATCTGATATACCATGAAAAAAAGCCAGCCAATATTATTTAAATATGTCACTCAGATCCATGATGTATTTCATATGATAAATGAGAGTTTTTCAACATGAGAAGATAAACTTCATATCTTCAAGCCAGCATGTGATTTTCTTTTTATTATTATTATGTAGACACATTCATGAACAAAAAGTACCTAAATTTATCAAAACAATTCATCAATTTCCTCACGAGTGACATATCGAGGTTTATGTCACGGTTTTGGTTCTCCATGTCCCAGATGGAGCTCGGATGAAAAATACAAGTGGTGTATTTCCCAGTAAAACACTTGTGTCCATTAGAGCTGTAACGGTACTCCGCGGAGCACCTAACTCTGTGATTTAAACCTGCGGTTCGGAGCACGATACGACAGTGACATTTTTCGGCTCGGTTCAAAGTTTAGACATATTCCCACCAGTTTACTATCCTTTCTTTTTATTGGCTAAATTGTTTACTGTAATCCAATCAGATCAACTGTTACAGAAAATCAGTCAGCACTTTTTATAAAATGGCTGATACTCCTGATAGTAACGAATCTGAATCAGCGATAAAGATTAAAGAGGCCCCAGCAAAATTCAGATCGCAAGTTTGGAAGTATTTTGGCTTTTGAGAAGATGCAGGCACTAAACAGCAAACGATTTGCAAACTGTGTCACTCAGCTGTTAGCTATAAAGCTGGAAATACGTTGAATATGGCGACACATTTAAAGCAGAAACACAATATAACAACAAACGAAAGGAAAGTTGCGTCCATTAGTGACTCCACATTTCAGGAAAGTACAGGGTCTTCAGGCAGCACAAGTATTGGTAAGCAGCATCAAAAAAAAAATTGAGGATCTGTTTTCTCATTCATCAAGTCTGGGACCAACAAGCCAGAAGGCAACAGCTCTGACTAGAGCCATTGGCTTTTATATTGCATGTGATCTTAGACCCGAGCTGGGCAAACTATGGCCCGCGGGCCACATCTGGCCCGTTGGCGTTTTTAATCCAGCCCGCGGAAGACAATCATATAAACGTGATTGAGCAGATCTATAAACTATAAGCTTCAGTGTTATCATGTAGACAGGTGTTCTAGAGATCCGTCATTCCAGTCAGTCGTATTCATGCGAGATTACATTTGCAGAGTGGTGCAGCGCGTGCCATGGAAGTCATTCTGGCGCCCGTGCCACTGATGATCTCAAGAACACAGGATAAAACTTTACAATGAGTGGTCCTAAAAAAAGAAAAGTGGACAGTGAGTGCAGGGTGTTCAATAAAGAATGGACAACTAAATTTTTTTTTGCTGAAGTCCGATCAAAGGCTGTATGCCTTATTTGCAAAGAAACCGTTGCAGTTTTAAAGGAATATAACATCAAACGGCACTTTTCCTCCAAGCATGCTAATTATGCTAACAACCAGTCAGCGCAAGAATGGACGAATACAGCTCAGCGGTTGCTGAGTGAATGTGAGTATTAACACTTTCTCTTTTTAAAACTATGTTGGAGCTGTAATAAGATGGTAGTCACATGTTTACAGACATAATAATATAAAAAGTATAATTCTTAGTAATTTTGGTTGTTGTGGGTGGCTGCTGTAGTGCTGGTGTTTGTTTTTAAGTACCATGTGCTTTTGGGTGTCTGCTCCGCCCCTCATTTATGTCCCTGTCTGCTATTATAGACCACTTGCATGTGACGTCACAGCCGATCCAGATTGTAAACAGACGCCATCTTGCCGGTCAAACGCCATATTTCCGCCATTGCAATTTACCGACACTACCGAATCTTATAAAGATCATCCAAGTCAAGCAACACTAGCATCTTTAAGATCAGCTAGGAACACCGTTAAACACACAGTGAGAAAATGCGCGAACGAGTTCTGGATCAACCTTAGTTGCACAGTTCAACAAGCGTCAGACACAGGAAAAGTGGTCATAACGTGTGTGTGTGTGTGTGTGTGTGTGTGTGTGTGTGTGTGTGTGCGCGCGCGTGTGTGTTTAGTGACACAACTTGGGACAGAATTTTGAAATTTCATAGGCTTTGCAAACAAATGAGATGCTACCAACAAAATAAATGCACACATTCTGTTAGGCTTTGCACCTAAACCCACAGAGCATTGTCCTAGAGTACGTGCGCGCGCGCGCGCGCACACACACACACACACACACACACACACACACACACACACACACACACACACAAAAAAAACCCACTACACGTTCTGCCAAATATCACAAAGCAGCCATTTTAATAGCAGACTTTCTGTGGCTTTTCAGAACATGGAGTTCTGCCATGTAGTTTCTGCACTAAAACTGAACTCAAGCTGGCAGACATCAACAATGTACAGCAGGCAGGAAAGACAGTGATACGCTTCACACACTTTACACTACATCTGCACTAAAGCTGTCTGTACACACCTCTCCGATTACCTTGATATATCTAGTATCAGTACTAGTACTCAATACTTAAGCGACTTACCCGTCTAATGAGGATTGTTATTTTCTTATTTACAAGATGGCACATCTGAGGGGGGCTGACAAATCCTGAATTTATGTAAAGATAACTGTCCAGAGATTTATAAGCATGCAGTGCTTCACCACTGAACAGCGAGGGAAAGTTAATGAGGTAATTATACACATCTGGGTATTCCACCTGGCAGTTCAATATCCACTGACACGGTCGTGAAAACTACGTCCGGTAATCGATAAGGGTCACTAATCTGTAGGTCGTTTATTTTAGACATATATCTAGTTATCTGTTCATTAGAAAAATGAGCCCGTAGTCCGTCGGTTGAAATTGATCCATTTTGTATATGAGTGCAGCAATATTCAGCTGTGTTGTTGACCGACAAGATGGTGGCTGTTTACATTCCAGCCGGGATTCGGTCACGTGACTGCAAGAGGTCTATAGGTGTATTATGAGCAGCTGACCTTGCTTCTGCTTATATCTGTTCCTGGACTTTTGCCTGTGGAGGTTATTCTGATCTATGAGTGGCCTTTTGGAATATGAAAACCTGTTTGGAACCTGTGTTTTGATTTTTTGAGGACTGGAAATATTTCAGTGAGTGACTTTGAACCTGAAAACCAGTTTGGAGTTTTTTGCTTTCTTGAACTGTTTTGTTTGATTTTGTGGGCTGGATGGATCCAGTGCCAAACCACTGAACTGCAAACATGTTGGCATGGTGTGGTACCCAAACTGTTAAACTGCAAACATTTTGGAATGGTGTGGTGCCTCTCCTACTAATGGTGGTTGGTTGTACTGGCAGGCTGGAAGTGGATGGTTAAAAAAAAAAAACCAACACTCAGGTGTAAATCTACAAGTTCAGTGAAATGTACAAAAATGATATGTACTGATATGTAATTTAGTTCAATTTAATAATATGCAATTTAGTTGTATGTATAAAATGCTACAAATATACAAATACACTGGCATCCTACTCATCCTGGCAGCTCAAAGATGTAATTTAAGAATTAAGTGTGCTACTTTTCTTACTGTCACGTGTGTGTGTGTGTGTGTGTGTGTGTGTGTGTGTGTGTGTGTGTGTGTGTGTGTGTGTGTTACTTTTCTGGATGGATCCAGTGCCAATCTATTGAACTGCAAACATTTTTCTGCTCTGCCTTTATTGACTGAGAACTAAAATAAATGTTAATCTGATCTGCATTTGGGTCTCTGTCAGTGAAGGCCTTACAATAACACTAAAGCTTTTCCGGTTTATGTTTGATATGTATGAATTCGGTGCTGGCCCGGCCCGCCTGGCAAATTTCAAAAGTCAATGTGGCCCCTGAGCCAAAAAGTTTGCCCACCCCTGTCTTAGACCATACTCTGTGGTAGAAAACACAGGTTTCCAGTATTTGCTACATGTGGCAGAGCCAAGATACAAGATACCTAGCAGACCATACTTTTCTGAAACTGTAGTTCCAAGTTTATACAAGAAAGTGCATGCACGTGTCGAACAAGATTTGAAAGAAGCAACATCAGTAGCTCTTACCACTGATTCATGGACTTCAAGAGCAGTTGAAAGTTATATGACAATAACAGCACACTTTGTTGCTAATGACTGGTCTATAAACAATATAACACTTCAAACAAGGCCTTTGAATGAAAGTCACACATCAGAGCACTTGGCCAATGCGCTGTTGGAATGCATTGATGAGTGGAAGCTGAGACAAGGAGACTTTGGACCTTCTGTTACCACAGATAATGCCAGTAACATTGTGAAAGCAGTGAAAGAGGCTAACTTATCACCACATATTGGATGTTTTGCCCATACCATAAATCTTTGTGTTCAAAGAGGGCTGAAGGTGTCCCTGTTGGAGTGACTTTTGGGAAGAATAAGAAGAGTTGTCGCATTTTTTCACAAAAGCACTACAGCAACATGTTTCATGAAGTCTAATCAAAAGAAACTTGAGTTGAAAGAGGAGAAACTGCTCAGTGATGTCCAAACCAGATGGAATTCTTCCTATGATATGGTTTCCCGTTACACAGAACAACAGCCAGCTATCCTCTCTACACTTTCATCACAGCAAGTAAAAAAGAACGTCAAGGACATTGTCACTTTGTCCAGTGATGATGTTAGAAATGCAGAAGAAATACGGTAGTTGAAGTGCTGAAGCCATTTAAAACTGTGACAAATATAATGTGTGATACAAAACACTCGACTGTCTCACTTATTCATCCACTGAAGGAACAGTTGATGTCCCACCTTGAGATAAAGGACAGTGACTCAGTTCTGGTGAGCAATGCCAAGACTGCCATGGCCAATGATCTCAGACCAAGGTACATTTTGAGAGGCGCAAAGACTAAATCTGTAACATATATTTTTATTAGTCCTATATTTTGAGAAAAAATATTGACATCAATTATGAATATGTTTATAAAAGGATTAAAAGATTTAAGAAAAAATTATCAGAATGTCAAATAAACAATAAAATTTATGAAAAATTTAATTCCAGGTACAGTGATCCAGATGTTCAAGACTTTCTGTTGCTGTCCAATGCCATCGATCCAAGATTCAAGTCACTCCCACATTTGACATACAGCCAACAGCAAGAAGTGTTTGATAAGCTGTATCAGAAGACCTTATTTATGCATGGTGAAAAGGTATGAACATGAAAATTCCATTTAAAATAGAGGAAATTTTTTCAGAAAATTTGCAGTGTATAAAATATTTTTTCTATACCAGAAATGAGTGCTTAGAAGGGGAGGCGGGAGGGATTCTTAAAGAAATGATTAATCTAGACAGCAGTTATAATCAGGCTTTTCAGCTTAAGTACTTAAATTTTGTGATTGATTCTTGTGAAATATTTCTAAAGCAAGTTCACTTTTTGCAACCAGGCTAGACTTAAGAAGGAAAGGTCTACTGCATCAGCAACAGTAGATGAGCCATCAACATCATCAGAGCCTCCACTTCCTGCACTTGAAATTGAACTGGATGTTGTAATCTCTGGCCAAAAACTTTCTGGGCCTGAATCCAAAAAGAGGAAGTGTGCCTTGGATGACTTATCTGGAGATGTCTTCGTAACCAAAGTAGAGGCAGGAAAAGGTCTCGAAGAATGTGTACAGCTGGAGTTGAAAAATTACAGGGCTGAACCAGTCTTGTCTCTTAACTCATGCCCATTGCTTTGGTGGCAGGGACACAAAGACAAATACCAGAAATGAGTGCTTAGAAGGGGAGGCGGGAGGGATTCTTAAAGAAATGATTAATCTAGACAGCAGTTATAATCAGGCTTTTCAGCTTAAGTACTTAAATTTTGTGATTGATTCTTGTGAAATATTTCTAAAGCAAGTTCACTTTTTGCAACCAGGCTAGACTTAAGAAGGAAAGGTCTACTGCATCAGCAACAGTAGATGAGCCATCAACATCATCAGAGCCTCCACTTCCTGCACTTGAAATTGAACTGGATGTTGTAATCTCTGGCCAAAAACTTTCTGGGCCTGAATCCAAAAAGAGGAAGTGTGCCTTGGATGACTTATCTGGAGATGTCTTCGTAACCAAAGTAGAGGCAGGAAAAGGTCTCGAAGAATGTGTACAGCTGGAGTTGAAAAATTACAGGGCTGAACCAGTCTTGTCTCTTAACTCATGCCCATTGCTTTGGTGGCAGGGACACAAAGACAAATATCCGTTACTAGCAATCGTTGCCAAGTTCGTGTTAGCTATACCAGCCACCTCAGTTTCAAGTAAGCGTGTATTTTCTACAGCTGGTGACATAGTTACAGCACAAAGGGCTTCACTGAACAGTGCTAATGTTGATATGCTTGTGTTCCTCAAGAAAAATGTTACAATTCAGGATGTTACATCTGCACAGTATCATAAGACTTAATTAAGATGATTATGATCTCATACATAAGACATTCCACAGAGATTTCTGGACACCATTCTTGCATAAATGCAACAATTTGGTATTAAGGTGCCATAGTTTTGTTGTTTAAGGGTTGTTGTTTAATTTAAATGTTTTCTGTTTTCACGAAAAATATTATCATTATATTTGTTTTGTTCGTTTCACTACTGAGATATCAGTTATAAATGTTATTTTTTTTGCACCATTTAAGTTTTATTGAGCAGATACCATATTGGCTTGTTAGGTTTATCTCAGAATTTCAGTAAATGCAGCTGTCTGTTAGAACAGAAGCTCATTTATGTCTCACATTGTCTAGTCAGTAATTGTATGATTGTTTTATGGTTAAGCATAATAAGCAGTATTATACTTCAGGTAGAAGTTTATTTTGAGATGTTTTTTTATTGTTAACTATTGTTTAAGATTTATTTTAAATAAAAATATTTAAGTTTACATTCAATTTTTTGTGCCATGTCACTTTGCATAATATCGTATCGTAAATAATTGTATCGTGTTGAGAAAGTACGATATGTATCATATTGTGAGAGAGGCGTATCGTTACAGCTCTAGTGTCCATGTAATATAACTACGTATAAGTGAATAGAAGGTATGTTCCTGACATGTATGTTGCCTTTGAATGAATAAAAAATGTTGCAAATTGCAGTGTTATAGGATGATTAAAATACTTCACAGCAAGGAAGGAATCAGCTTTTGACTGTTTCATGTCAAGCTGCACCACACCAACCTGTCATTAATTATTTTCCTGCACATACTCCAAGTGTTTCATTCCTTACTGGAATGGAGACAGTACTCACTTTAGTTAGATTTGTTTGTGTCATAACTGAACCAGTTTGTGTTTTCTGTTTGCAGTTGATGCTGGAAGTTTAGTGGCCAACTTGACGGTAGGAACATCATAAATCTTTGTCTCTGTACTGGTTTTGAATAAAAAAAAAATCAGGCAAATTCATTATGACTGAAACATTTCTGCAAAAAAGGACTCCACAAACACAATAGTATTTTTTATAATGTCATATCTGATCAGACCATAGCACTGTTTGAGTAGAGAAAACACAACTTTGGATTGCTGTCTCGGTTTAAGATAGAATATATGTGAAGAAGGAATAGTGAGAGAGTGTGTTTCTGATATAATAAATGTGTTTGGTTTGTAGTGTAAGAAGCCTGATCAGAAGATAAAGCCCTACCTCAAACCTTATCTACCCAAACGGTTCCACTATGCACATAGCAGACGCATTGAGGACGTCAATGTACTTGTTGACTCACTCTGGCTATTTGAGAGGTACTATGAGCCAACTAGCCACACCTACCTTCACTGCTTGTATGTGGAAGAATGAACATAATATGTTTGTTTTCTGCAGCTATCCAGGTTCTCTCAGTTTTTGTTCGAGAGGAGATCACGGGTATGACAATGATCACTCGAACATGCAGGTATGTGTATATGTGTTTATATGTGTTCTTATGTTTCTGTATTATTCGAAGCAACCTTCACATGTATCAAGCATACTATCAGACCTTCTAATAGTAATGCCAGCAGCGCTTCCCATGCAGGAAGCACCTATCTGTTTACATCATAAATTGCAAATTTTTGATCACCATATACCAACATAAAAAGTATGTTCAGCTTCACAAGAGTTGGATATTTAATAGGAAAAAACCTGAATTTTCAGAATATGCACTCAAATTTGCATGATACTGATTAATTTTGACATGGTGATCTTTTTCCTGAATGCTGAGGGTGAAACCACTGGCCGTGGCCAGGCTGGATTTTGGTCAAAAGCCGATGACGTGCTACCCCTGTGACATTAGGCTCTAGCTCGCTTTCTATTGGTCGACACTGGCTGAAATCGATACCAGAGGTCGGGAACACTCACAACCCCTGGTGGGCTTTTTTTGCAGTAATTTCAGTCAAACCGGAAGCCGGCCAGAGACAGCGGAAGTTCTAGTCACAGTCAATAGATGTGTATCCTGCTATGGAAAACAATAAAAATATTGGCTTCTGGAGGATAGACAAAAAAGAGAAGGTTCAGGGATGTTAATAATATTGTTTTGAAGAAGTCACATTTGATTAAAAATGTATAATACATAGCGCTTTTTAGCGCCACCCTCTAAAAAGTAATGTGTGGAACTGTGCTGCCACCTTTTGCCTTGTTGTGCCATCATGTGCAATAAGGGGCGTTTATATGCCAATTTGGTGAGTTGTAGAGAAGAGAATACAGTCAGAGAGGACAGATGTAAACCTTTAAAAGGAATCTATGTAGATTGTTATTATCCTTAATGATCTTTAGTTGGGGCGGCACGGTGGTGTAGTGGTTAGCGCTATCGCCTCACAGCAAGTAGGTCCGGGTTCGAGCCCCATGGCCGGCGAGGGCCTTTCTGTGCGGAGTTTGCATGTTCTCCCCGTGTCTGCGTGGGTTTCCTCCGGGTGCTCCGGTTTCCCCCACAGTCCAAAGACATGCAGGTTAGATTAACTGGTGACTCTAAATTGACCGTAGGTGTGAATGTGAGTGTGAATGGTTGTCTATGTGTCAGCCCTGTGATGACCTGGTGACTTGTCCAGGGTGTACCCCGCCTTTCGCCCGTAGTCAGCTGGGATAGGCTCCAGCTTGCCTGTGACCCTGTAGAACAGGATAAAGCAGCTAGAGATGATGAGATGAGATGAGATCTTTAGTTGGGTTTGAATGATTTGGTATAATGACCAGCAAAGTACCTACAATCAACAGTTCTGGCTGTGCCATTGCTCAGTTGTTGAAATTGAGTAATTTATGCCATCTCCCTATGCAAATAATGCAATTTAATTTCAAAATAAATAAAAAATACCAGAGCAAAAGGTTATTTTTAAACTCTGAGTAATTGATAGATGTTTTGGGCACAAGGATTGCTCCTGAAGGTGCTTTACTTTACTTTCTTGAGATGGATGTACAGTATATTGCTAAAAGCGGCCAAATAACACTGATGGAAAAAAAAAATCAGAAAACTGAAAATTTCAAAACAGCCATAACTTCTGTTCTATTTAACCTACAGGGAAGTAAAACCAGTTTTAAATTCAGAACTTCATGCTCTTTATTTTGATATGCCACACTCCTTGATCATAACTAGATTTAAAAATGGCCTGTCATTGCTACTTCTAATGCTCTCGCTCTCTTAATTTATCTACATATCCCTCACTCAGTGTCTCTCTTTCTCCATTCTAGGCAATGTTTCTTAGTTATGGCCCCAAGTTTAACTTTCAGACTGAGGTTGAGCCGTTCTCCAACATCGAGCTCTATAACCTTATGTGTGGTGAGTTTTTTTTTTCCCCAGATATCTGGTTTGATACAAAGATCATAAACCATCAATCCAAATTCAAATCACAAGCAGCAATCCATTAAGATCCAATCACCACATAACATGTCCTCCCTAATGATCCATGGTTACTGGTGTCTTTAGACTTGTTATAACACCAGGTACTATAACAGTCCTATGTGTTCAGACTTGTTGGGAGGGCATGTTTTGTGGTGATTGGAACTTAATGGATTGCTGCTTGTGATTTGAATTTGCTTTACATCTCCTGTTACATAGTTCTAATATGTTACTAGTTAGCTTAGCTCTCGTATGATATAAATATTGTAGGTGCCTTTGTATGGCTGCCACGAATTCCGTTGATCCATTCAAAATTTAATTTTATCCTGATTTTAATAATAATAATAATAATAATAATAATAATAATAAAAGTTCAATTTATATAGTGCTTTTCTCACATGCAAAGTTGCTTTACAATTAAGGAAAAGAAAAATGTCCACCAAAAGAGGGTCAGGATGTAATTCCAGTGGCCGACAAAAGCCTTTCTGTGTGGAGTTTGCATGTTCTCCCCGTGTCTGAGTGGGTTTCTTCCAGGTGCTCCGTTTTCCCCCACAGTCCAAAGACATGCAGGTTATTTTAACTGATGGCTCTAAATTGACTGTAGGTATGAATGTGAGTGTGAATGGTTGTTTGTCTCTATGTGTCAGCCCTGCAATGACCTGGCAACTTGTTCAGGGTGTACCCCGCCTCTCACCCATAGTCAGCTGGGATAGGCTTCAGCTTGCCCGTGACTACAGATAATGGATGGATGAATAATTAAAAGACACTTCTTCATGTCTTAAAGTAATGACGGATGTCGTTTCTCTTTTCTTAGTTGAGCAGTTCTTGACATAATATGGATTGCTACAGTTGTGGTATAGAATAGGGCTATTTTATTATCTATATTTTTATTATTTACTGTTCTCTTTCTTTGCTACACCTTTCATGGCTGTTTGTCAAGAAGAATTAACATGTGGATCCTGCAACAGTGTGTCAGAGTGCAGGCGCTTATGGTTGTATTTGCAGGGGAGAGTGGGGAGCAAACTTGTAACAAAGCCAAATCACAAAACTAGAAGCGTGGTCAAAAGGCAGGCAAGGGTTGGTTGATCGGCAAACAGGGCAATACAGAGACAAGAAGTGTAGACAAAGAGAGATAGTGAGAGTCAGAATAACTAAAATCAGGCAGAGATAGAAAGGTTTGTCTTGGCTTCACTAGCGAAGATTTAAGGCCGTTGTCCACGGCTGGCGCAGGCTCGCTGGTGGCTGACAAGGCCGATACGTGACAGGCACACTTGGTCACAGCGGCTGCACGGGAATGATGAGTCTGGGGTTGGTGCTGTGGCAATGCGGTTCTTCCTTCTACTGCACTTCACTTCAAGGGCAGCTCTGCAGTTGTTCTCAAAGGAGGAGACTGACTGATGAACAGTGTGTCGCCAAGCCTCTCGGTCAGTGGCAAGGGCTGACCACTGATGATGGTCGATGTGGCAGGATCACAGGGATTTCTTCAAAGGGTCTTTGAATCTCTTCTTTGGTGCTCCTCTGTTGCGGTGCTCAGTAGAGAGTTCGCCGTAGAGGATGATCTTGGGCAGATGATAATCCTCCATTCTGGAGATGTGCCCTGCCCAGCGTAGCTGCGTTTTCATCAGCATGGCCTCGATGCTGGTGATCTCTGCTCACTCTAGCACTTCAACATTTGTGACGTAATCGCTGCAGTGGATGTTGAGGATGGAGCGGAGACATCATTGGTGGAAACATTCTAGAAGTCGTAGGTGGTGTCTCTATGTGACCCATGACTCTGAACCATACAGGAGGGTAGTCAGTACCACGGCTCTGTAGACACTGACTTTTGTGGCTTTCTTCAGGTGCTTGTTGCTCCAGACATGATTGTAGAGTCTGCCAAAGGCACTGTTTGCCTTTGCCAGTCTGTTATCCACCTCCTTGTCAATTTTTGCATCAGAGGATATGATGCTCCCCAGGTAGGTGAACTGCTGGACTGCCTTCAGTTCTGTCTTGCCAATCATAATGCAGGGTGGGTGGTACACTTCCTGGGGGGCGGGCTGGTGGAGAACCTCTGTCTTCTTCAGACTGACTTTGAGACCGAAGAGCTTGGCTGCCTCTGCAAAGCAAGATGTTACATGTTGCATAGCAGACTCTGTGTGGGCTACAAGGGTGGCATTGTTAGCAAAAAGTAGCTCCTGGACAAGTTGCTCTAGGGTCTTGGTGTGGGCCTGTAGGTGCCGCAAGTTGAACAGGCTACCATCAGTGCAGTATCGTATGTAGCTGCCATCTTCATCTGTGAGATCTTCTGTGGCCTGTTGAAGCATCATGCTGAAGAAGATGGTAAAGAGGGTTGGTGCAAGGACACAGCCCTGCTTCACCCCGTTGATGATCGGGAAGGGCTCCGAGAGGTCATTGCTGCTTCTGACCTGACCATGCTGATCTTCGTGCAGCTAGATGACCATGCTGAGGAACTTTGGGGGACAACCTAGATGCTCCATGATCTGCCATAGGCCTTTCCTGCTCAGTGTCAAACGCCTTGGTCAGGTCTACAAAGGTGACATATAGTCCCTTGTTCTATTCATGGCATTTTTCCTGGAGTTGCCTGAGCACGAAGACCATGTTGGTGGTACCCCTGTTGGCTCTGAAGCCACACTGGCTCTCTGGGAGGTGGTGTTCTGCAACAGCAGGTACCAGTCTGTTGAGGAGAACTCTTGCTAGGATTTTGCCTGTGATGGAGAGGAGAGTTATCCCCCTGTAGTTTGAGCAGTCTGAGTTTTCCCCTTTGTTCTTATACAGGGTGATAATGACAGCGTCTCGGAGGTCTTGCGGTAGTTTTCCCTGTTCCCAGCAGCACACGAAGAGTTCTTGAAGTTTGGAGTGCAATGTTGCACCTCTGTGCTTCCAAATTTCTGGCAGTATGCCATCAACACCTGCAGCCTTGCCACTCTTTTGTTGATCTGTGGCTTTGATGACCTCCTCGAGGGTTGGCGCTAAGTCCAGCTCTTCTATCATAGGCTGCTGAGGGATCAGCTGGAACACAGAGTTGTCGACAGTGCGATTGGTGCTGAAGAGGGTTTGGAAGTGCTCTGCCCAGCAGTTCAAGATGGACGCCTTGTCCGTGAGGAGAGCCTGGCTGTTGGTACTGTGCAAAGGATTCACCACTTGGTGAGAGGGGCCATAGACTGCCTTTAGAGCTTCATAGAAACCCCTGTAGTCACCAGTGTTGGCACAGAGCTGCATTTTCTCTGCGAGGTTGGTCCACCACTCGTTCTGGATGATTTGCAGCTTGCACTGGAGGTTGCTGCATACGGAGCAGAAGCCAGCTTTCTTCACAGGACAGGAAGGCTGTGCAAGGTGAGCCTGGTGGGCATTTCTCTTTTTCACCAGCAGTTGTTGGATTTCTTGGTCATTTTCATCGAACCAATCTTTGTTCGTCATTGCAGAGAACCCTAAGACTTCTTCAGGGGACTGCAGGATGGCGGTTTTCAGTTGAGCCCAAAGTGTTTCAGGACAAGGGTCTGTGGGGCAGTCCGGGCCTTCCAACTTTGACTGAAGGTTGACTTGGAGGACAGCTTTCACTACAGCTGACTTCAGGCTGCTGATCTGGAGTTTCTTCCAGGGAGGACCTCCTCGTTTTGGCTTAGGCTTGAAGTGGAGGTTAAGCTTGCATCGCACAAGGTGGTGGTCTGTATGGCATTCTGCACTGGGCATCACTCTGGTGTGCAAGACATCTCTGTGGTCTCGTTGGCGCACTAGGATGTAATCTATAAGGTGCCAATGTTTGGACTGAGGATACATCCAAGTTGTCTTGAGACTGTCTTTCTGCTGGAAGATGGTGTTTGTGATGGTTAGCTGCAGCTCAGCGCAGAACTCCAGCAGGAGATGCCCATTGCCGTTGCAGTTCCCAATGCCATGTTTCCTGAGAACTCCTTTCCAGGCTTCTGAATCTCGGCCCACTCTGGCGTTGAAGTTGCCAAGGATAATGACCTTATCATCTGCAGGGGTGTTCCATACTAGATTTCGCAAGTCTGTGTAGAACTTATCTATGTCTGTGGGGTCCGCTTGAAGAGTCAGGGCATACACGCTGAAGAAGGTGACACATCACAAAACTAGAAGCATGGTCAAAAGGCAGGCAAAGGTCGGTTGATCGGCAAACAGGGCAATACAGAAGAGACAAGAAGTGTAGACAAAGAGAGATAGTGAGGGTCAGAATAACTAAAATCAGGCAGAGATAGAAAGGTTTGGTATGGACTGGAAAACACAGAACAATACTTCGCAATGAGAGGGAGTGTGAGTGAGGCTTAAGTAGTATGGCTGATGAGTTGTGATTGAGTGACAGCTGAGTTCAATAAGCTGGTGACAGGGGGTGCTGTGCTCTTTGGGCATTATACTCCTGAGTAGCCATGTTTGTAGTTTGGCTAGCACTGTTGTCCTTTACTGACACAGTGTTAATTTTCACAGCAGACTTTCACAACACCAATGCGCTTTAAGTACACTGCCTGGCCAAAAAAAAAAAAAAAAAGTCGCCATTTGGATTTAAATAAGCAAATACATAAGAGCCTTTGGTTGGATAATTACTGCAGTCATTAATATGTTTCAGCTGGCAACAATTCTTTTAACCCAAACTGACGCAGTGAGGAGCTTCTCATTTCTTTAATAAGCATGTTGGAAGCCATATCCCGTGCTCATGGAAAAGATGTTGCTGCATTTCAGAAGGTCAAATTATTGGCATGCAGAAAGCAAAGAAAACAACTGAGGAGATTACTGAAATTACTGGAATTGGGTTAAGTATTTTTTTAATGTGTGTAATAATTTCACAATTAGCCGGTTGCTCAGTAAGATGTAACTCCTGATTGATGAAATAAAAACATGAAAATTTCAAAGCACATGCAAACAAATTGAAAACTAGAAAAGATTCAGATCAACAGAGGAATTGGCGCAGTAGGGATGACTCAGAAACCATCCGTTTAAATTCATTTCACAGAATGCAGAAAAATACTACTACTATACCACTAAATTATTAAATGCACACTTTCCTGGTTTAATGGGTTTTTTTGTTTGTTTTTCAATGAAGTGTTCACTGAACATGTTGAGCAATTTTATTTGTAATTAAATACGTTATTCTTCCAATCTGCTGAATTTAAAAAGTATCAGCACTGCTGTTCAACATTCAAACATTTTACCACCTATGAAGGTTGAAGGTTTTCATTCATTCAGCTCTTTTTGCAGTTTTCTTTTCCCCTAGCAGTAAACCAATGCATCATAGAGTCAGAAATGTTTTCCAGTTGCTCTGAGTTACTAGTTCTAAATGTTTAGTTCACATTCTTCTCTGCTTTTATGATACAGATATATTAGAAATCACTCCAGCGCCTAACAATGGGAGTCATGGGAGTCTGAACCATATGTTGCGCTCGCCATACTACAAACCTCAACCTCTAGTGGAGCAGAGTGCACCGGGCCAGTGTCCTCTAACCAGCCTGAAGCCCGCTGACCAACTCGGGTGCTCTTGCAATGCCCTGGTACATACTTGCATATCACAATCATTCCTCACACAAATAGTGGCTGAGGGGCATGCGTAGCAAAGCCCAAGTCATCAAGTCCATACATTTTATCTGAAATTATTTCGTTACTGCTTTTAATTGACCAAGGATTTAGAAAATTTTGCTATTTGACAATTAGTACAAATACACAGGTGATTATTGGAAATCGTGTGTGCTGATTGGTCAAGAAATTCAGATTATTTCTCGATAATCACCTCAAGTGACTCGGCAAAATGGCAGCCAATTGCTTTGTCACTGTAAGTGAGGAAGAATTACAAATTATGAAAGAAAATGCTGTTCCTAAAAGCACTAAAGAGTCTATGAAGTTTGGTCTAAAACTATTCAAAGGTAAGGTGGAATTGGGATTTATTTTATCTATTTCA
This sequence comes from Neoarius graeffei, assembly GCF_027579695.1. Classification (NCBI taxonomy): domain Eukaryota; kingdom Metazoa; phylum Chordata; class Actinopteri; order Siluriformes; family Ariidae; genus Neoarius; species Neoarius graeffei. The sequence goes on from NC_083570.1 coordinate 104,812,005, forward strand.
GAACAACGTATTTTATGGGAGTCAAATATATATAAGTAATACAAGTCTGCACTGTGCCTTTATTACATTTGCATGACGCTTTTGAAGTTTGAAATATTTTTTTCAATATGATTCTTTTTTTTTAAATAATCACCTGTGTATTTACACTCAAACAATTATCCTCCTCAGGCTCAGTGAATCTTCTTCTTCTTTTGGCTGTTCCCGATTAGGGGTTGCCACAGCAGATCTTTCGTCTCCATTGCTCCCTGTCTTTCGCATCCTTCTCTACCACACCTGCCACTTTCATGTCCTCTCTCACCACATCCATGTATCTCCTCTTTGGCCTTCCTCATTTTCGTGTGCCTGGCAGCTCCATCCTCAACATTCTCCTTCCAGCATGCTCTGCATCTCTTCTCAGGATGTGCCCATACCATCTCAGTCTCATCTCTCTTGGCTTAATTCCCAAGCTCTCCACATGTGCTGTCCCTCTGATGTGCTCATTCCTTATCCTGTCCAACCTTGTCACTCCCATCGCAAACCTTAACATCCTCAACTCCGCCACCTCCAACTTTGCCTCCTGTCTCTTCATTAAGGGTACTGTCTCCAATCCATACATCACAGCTGGTCTCACTACTGTCTTATATATCTTACCTTTCACTTTTGCTGGGACTTTCCTATCACAAATGACTCCTGAAATCCTTCTCCAACTGCTCCACCCTGCCTGCACTCTCTTTCTCACCTCACTATCGCAGCCCCCATTTTCCTGTACAGTTGACCCCAGGTACTTGAATTCACCAACTTTCTTTACGTCTACTCCTTGCATCTTCACTACACTCTCATCCCATTCTCATTGATGCACATGTATTCTGTTTTGCTACTGCTCACCTTCATTCCTCTTCATTCCAATGCATACTTCCATCTCTCCAAACCCAACTCAACCTCCTTTCTACTTTCACCACATATCACAATATCATCTGCAAACATCATGTTCCATGGTGACTCTTGCCTCACTTCATCCATCAAGCTATCCATCACTATGGCAAACAAAAAAGGACTCAAAGCAGATCCTTGATGGAGTCCCACCTTCACCTTGAACCATTCAGTCGTTCCAACTGCACACTTCACTGCTGTTTCATTGTTCTCATACATGTCTTGCACCACTCTAATATACTTCTCATTCACTCTGCACTTTCTCATACAGTAACATAACTCATCTCTCAGCACTCTATTGTTTGCCATCTCCAGGTCTACAAACACAATGTACAGTGGTGCTTGAAAGTTTGTGAACCCTTTAGAATTTTCCATATTTCTGCATAAATATGACCTAAATCATCATCAGATTTTCACACAAGTCCTAAAAGTAAATGAAGAGAACCCAGTTAAACAAATGAGACAAAATATTATACTTGGTCATTTATTTATTGAGGAAAATGATCCAATATTACATATCTGTGAGTGGCAAAAGTATGTGAACCTCTAGGATTAGCAGTTAGTTGAAGGTGAAATTAGAGTCAGGTGTTTTCAATCAATGGGATGACAATCAGGTGTGAATGGGCACCCTGTTTTATTTAAAGAACAGGGCTCTATCAAAGTCTGATCTTCACAACACATGTTTGTGGAAGTGTATCATGGCACGAACAAAGGACCTCAGAAAAAAGCATTGTTGATGCTCATCAGGCTGGAAAAGGTTACAAAACCATCTCTAAAGAGTTTGGACTCCACCAATCCACAGTCAGACAGATCAGGTACTAATGGAGGAAATTCAAGACCGTTGTTACCCTCCTCAGAAGTGGTTGACCAACAAAGATCACTCCAAGAGCAAGGCATGTAATAGTTGATGAGGTCACAAAGGACCCCAGAGTAACTTCTAAGCAAACGAAGGCCTCTCTCACATTGGCTAATGTTAATGTTCATGAGTCCACCATCAGGAGAACATGGAACAACAATGGTGTGCATGGCAGGGTTGCAAGGAGAAAGCCACTGCTCTCCAAAAAGAACATTGCTGCTCATCTGCAGTTTGCTAAAGATCACATCTACAAGCCAGAAGGCTATGGGAAAAATATTTTGTGGATGGATGAGACCAAAATAAAACTTTTTGCTTTAAATGAGAAGTGTTATGTTTGGATAAAGGAAAACACTGCATTCCAGCATAAGAACCTTATCCCATCTGTGAAACCTGCTGGTGGTAGTATCATGGTTTGGGCCTGTTTTGCTGCATCTGGACCAGGACAGCTTGCCATCATTGATGGAACAATGAATTTTGAATTATACCAGTGAATTCTAAAGGCAAGGCAAGGCAAGGCAAGTTTATTTATATAGCACATTTCATACACAATGGCAGTTCAATGTGCTTTACAGAAGTAAAAACAAAAACAGTAAACAATAGAGAAATAAAATTACATAAAATAATTTTATTTTTATTCTAAAACAATTAATTAAAAGAATTAAAAGAAAATAATAAGAATTAAATAATAGTAGA